>NW_027206757.1:300000-458998 GCF_032191515.1 Phaenicophaeus curvirostris
ACAATTCAGTACCCTATCCTAAAGCTTGCTGTTAGGAGGGAATCTGCAGCTTGCAGTGAAAGCGCTTCCAGAGGGGAGTCTAATGAGGGCAAATATTTGATGGTAGCAGCTTCCCTGCGGGAGATACTCTCTTTGCCAAAATCGCACTATTAGGCGAAAGTAAGTTACAATTCAGTACCCTATCCTAAAGCTTGCTGTTAGGAGGGAATCTGCAGCTTGCAGTGAAAGCGCTTCCAGAGGGTAGTCTAACGAGGGCAAACATTTGATGGTAACAGCTTCCCTGCGGGTGATAGTCTCTTTGCCAAAATCGCATTATTAGGCGAAAATAAGATACAATTCAGTACCTTATCCTAAAGCTTGCTGTTAGGAGGGAATCTGAAGCTTGCAGTGAAAGCGCTTCCAGAGGGGAGTGTAATGAGGGCAAACATTTGATGGTAGCAGCTTCCCTGCGGGAGATACTCTCTTTGCCAAAATCGCATTATTAGGCGAAAGTAAGTTACAATTCAGTACCCTATCCTAAAGCTTGCTGTTAGGAGGGAATCTGCAGCTTGCAGTGAAAGCGCTTCCAGAGGAGAGTATAATGAAGGCAAACATTTGATGGTAGCAGCTTCCCTGCGGGAGATAGTCTCTTTTCCAAAATATCATTATTAGGCGAAAGTAAGTTACAATTCAGTACCCTATCCTAAAGCTTGCTGTTAGGAGGGAATCTGCAGCTTGCAGTGAAAGCGCTTCCAGAGGGTAGTCTAACGAGGGCAAACATTTGATGGTAGCAGCTTCCCTGCGGGAGATACTCTCTTTGCCAAAATCGCGTTATTAGGCGAAAGTAAGTTACAATTCAGTACCCTATCCTAAAGCTTGCTGTTAGGAGGGAATCTACAGCTTGCAGTGAAAGCGCTTCCAGAGGGGAGTCTAACGAGGGCAAACATTTGATGGTAGCAGCTTCCCTGCGGGAGATACTCTCTCTGCCAAAATCGCATTATTAGGCGAAAGTAAGTTACAATTCTGTACCCTATTCTAAAACTTGCTGTTAGGAAGGAATCTGCAGCTTGCAGTGAAAGCGCTTCCACAGGGGAGTCTAATGAGGGCAAACATTTGATGGTAGCAGCTTCCCTGCGGGACATAGTCTCTTTGCAAATATCGCCTTATTAGCCGCAGTTAAGATACAATTCAGTACCCTATCCTAAAGCTTGCTGTTAGGAGGGAATCTGCAGCTTGCAGTGAAAGCGCTTCCAGAGGGGAGTCTAATGAGGGCAAATGTTTGAAGGTAACAGCTTCCCTGCGGGAGATAGTCTCTTTGCCAAAATCGCATTATTAGGCGAAAGTAAGTTACAATTCAGTACCCTATCCTAAAGCTTGCTGTTAGGAGGGAATCTGCAGCTTGCAGTGAAAGCGCTTCCAGAGGGGACTCTAATGAGGGCAAACATTTGATGGTAGCAGCTTCCCTGCGGGAGATACTCTCTTTGCCAAAATCGCATTATTAGGCGAAAGTAAGTTACAATTCAGTACCCTATCCTAAAGCTTGCTGTTAGGAGGGAATCTGCAGCTTGCAGTGAAAGCGCTTCCAGAGGGGAGTCTAACGAGGGCAAACATTTGATGGTAGCATCTTCCCTGCGGGAGATACTCTCTTTGCCAAAATCGAATTATTAGGCGAAAGTAAGTTACAATTCAGTACAATATCCTAAAGCTTGCTGTTAGGAGGGAATCTACAGCTTGCAGTGAAAGCGCTTCCAGAGGGGAGTCTAATGAGGGCAAACATTTGATGGTAGCAGCTTCCCTGCGGGAGATACTCTCTTTGCCAAAATCGCATTATTAGTCGAAAGTAAGTTACCATTCAGTACCCTATCCTAAAGCTTGCTGTTAGGAGGGAATCTGCAGCTTGCAGTGAAAGCGCTTCCAGAGGGGAGTCTAATGAGGGCAAACGTTTGATGGTAACAGCTTCCCTGCGGGAGATATTCTCTTTGCCAAAATCGCCTTATTAGGCGAAAGTAAGTTACAATTCAGTACCCTATCCTAAAGCTTGCTGTTAGGAGGGAATCTGCCGCTTGCAGTGAAAGCGCTTCCAGAGGGGAGTGTAATGAGGGCAAACATTTGATGGTAACAGCTTCCCTGCGGGAGATATTCTCTTTTCCAAAATCGCCTTATTAGGCGAAAGTAAGTTACAATTCAGTACCCTATGCTAAATCTTGCTGTTAGGAGGGAATCTGCAGCTTGCAGTGAAAGCGCTTCCAGAGGGGAGTCTAATGAGGGCAAACATTTGATGGTAGCAGCTTCCCTGCGGGAGATACTCTCTTTGCCAAAATCGCCTTATTAGCTGCAGTTAAGTTACAATTCAGTACCCTATCCTAAAGCTTGCTGTTAGGAGGGAATCTGCAGCTTGCAGTGAAAGCGCTTCCAGAGGGGAGTCTAATGAGGGCAAACATTTGATGGTAGCAGCTTCCCTGCGGGAGATAGTCTCCTTGCCATAATCGCATTATTAGGCGAAAGTAAGATACAATTCAGTACCCTATCCTAAAGCTTGCTGTTAGGAGGGAATCTGCAGCTTGCAGTGAAAGCGCTTCCAGAGGGGAGTCTAATGAGGGCAAACATTTGATGGTAGCAGCTTCCCTGCGGGAGATACTCTCTTTGCCAAAATCGCATTATTAGGCGAAAGTAAGTTACAATTCAGTACCCTAACCTAAAGCTGCTGTTAGGAGGGAATCTGCAGCTTGCAGTGAAAGCGCTTCCAGAGGGGAGTCTAACGAGGGCAAAAATTTGATGGTAGCAGCTTCCCTGCGGGAGATACTCTCTTTGCCAAAATCGCCTTATTAGCCGCAGTTAAGTTACAATTCAGTACCCTATCCTAAAGCTTGCTGTTAGGAAGGAATCTGCAGCTTGCAGTGAAAGCGCTTCCAGAGTGGAGTCTAATGAGGGCAAACATTTAATGTTAGCAGCTTCCCTGCGGGTGATACTCTCTTTGCCAAAATCGCATTATTAGGCAAAAGTAAGTTACAATTCAGGACCCTATCCTAAAGCTTGCAGTTAGGAGGGAATCTGCAGCTTGCAGTGAAAGCGCTTCCAGAGGGGAGTCTAATGAGGGCAAACATTTGATGGTAGCAGCTTCCCTGCGGGAGATACTCTCTTTGCCAAAATCGCAGTATTAGGCGAAAGTAAGTTACAATTCAGTACCCTATCCTAAAGCTTGCTGTTAGGAGGGAATCTGCAGCTTGCAGTGAAAGCACTTCCAGAGGGGAGTCTAATGAGGGCAAATATTTGATGGTAGCAGCTTCCCTGCGGGAGATATTCTCTTTACCATAATCGCCTTATTAGCCGCAGTTAAGTCACAATTCAGTACCCTATCCTAAAGCTTGCTGTTAGGAGGGAATCTGCAGCTTGCAGTGAAAGCGCTTCCAGAGGGGAGTGTAATGAGGGCAAATATTTGATGGTAGCAGCTTCCCTGCGGGAGATACTCTCTTTGTCAAAATCGCCTTATTAGCCGCAGTTAAGTTACAATTCAGTACCCTATCCTAAAGCTTGCTGTTAGGAGGGAATCTGCAGCTTGCAGTGAAAGCGCTTCCAGAGGGGAGTCTAATGAGGGCAAATATTTGATGGTAGCAGCTTCCCTGCGGGAGATATTCTCTTTCCCAAAATCGCCTTATTAGGCGCAGTTAAGTTACAATTCAGTACCCTATCCTAAAGCTTGCTGTTAGGAGGGAATCTGCAGCTTGCAGTGAAAGCACTTCCAGAGGGGAGTCTAATGAGGGCAAAGATTTGATGGTAGCAGCTTCCCTGCGGGAGATACTCTCTTTGCCAAAATCGCATTATTAGGCGAAAGTAAGATACAATTCAGTACCCTATCCTAAAGCTTGCTGTTAGGAGGGAATCTGCAGCTTGCAGTGAAAGCACTTCCAGAGGGGAGTCTAATGAGGGCAAACATTTGATGGTAGCAGCTTCCCTGCGTGAGATATGCTCTTTGCCAAAATCGCATTATTAGGCGAAAGTAAGTTACAATTCAGTACCCTATCCTAAAGCTTGCTGTTAGGAGGGAATCTGCAGCTTGCAGTGAAAGCGCTTCCAGAGGGGAGTCTAATGAGGGCAAGCATTTGATGGTAGCAGCTTCCCTGCGGGAGATATTCTCTTTGCCAAAATCGCCTTATTAGCCGCAGTTAAGTTACAATTCAGTACACTGCCCTATAGCTTCCTGTTAGGAGGGAATCTGCAGCTTGCAGTGAAAGCGCTTCCAGAGGGGAGTCTAATGAGGGCAAACATTTGATGGTAGCAGCTTCCCTGCGGGAGATAGTCTCTTTGCTATAATCGCCTTATTAGCCGCAGTTAAGTTACAATTCAGTACCCTATCCTAAAGCTTGCTGTTAGGAGGGAATCTGCAGCTTGCAGTGAAAGCGCTTCCAGAGGGGAGTCTAATGAGTGCAAATATTTGATGGTAGCAGCTTCCCTGCGGGAGATATTCTCTTTGCCATAATAGCCTTATTAGCTGCAGTTAAGTTACAATTCAGTACCCTATCCTAAAGCTTGCTGTTAGGAGGGAATCTGCAGCTTGCAGTGAAAGCGCTTCCAGAGGGGAGTCTAATGAGGGCAAGCATTTGATGGTAGCAGCTTCCCTGCGGGAGATACTCTCTTTGCCAAAATCGCATGATTAGGCGAAAGTAAGTTACAATTCAGTACCCTATCCTAAAGCTTGCTGTTAGGAGGGAATCTGCAGCTTGCAGTGAAAGCGCTTCCAGAGGGGAGTATAACGAGGGCAAACATTTGATGGTAGCAGCTTCCCTGCGCGAGATAGTCTCTTTTCCAAAATCGCATTATTAGGCGAAAGTAAGTTACAATTCAGTACCCTATCCTAAAGCTTGCTGTTAGGAGGGAATCTGCAGCTTGCAGTGAAAGCGCTTCCAGAGGGGAGTCTAATGAGGGCAAACATTTGATGGTAGCAGCTTCCCTGCGGGAGATACTCTCTTTGCCAAAATCGCCTTATTAGCCGCAGTTAAGTTACAATTCAGTACCCTATCCTAAAGCTTGCTGTTAGGAGGGAATCTGCAGCTTGCAGTGAAAGCGCTTCCAGAGGGGAGTCTAATGAGGGCAAACATTTGATGGTAGCAGCTTCCCTGCGGGAGATAGTCTCTTTTCCAAAATCGCATTATTAGACGAAAGTAAGTTACAATTCAGTACCCTATCCTAAAGCTTGCTGTTAGGAGGGAATCTGCAGCTTGAAGTGAATGCGCTTCCAGAGGGTAGTCTAACGAGGGCAAACATTTGATGGTAGCAGCTTCCCTGCGGGAGATACTCTCTTTGCCATAATCGCCTTATAAGCCGCAGTTAAGTTACAATTCAGTACCCTACCCTAAAGCTTGCTGTTAGGAGGGAATCTGCAGCTTGCAGTGAAAGCGCTTCCAGAGGGGAGTCTAATGAGGGCAAACATTTGATGGTAGCAGCTTCCCTGCGGGAGATACTCTCTTTGCCAAAATCGCATTATTAGGCGAAAGTAAGTTACAATTCAGTACCCTATCCTAAAGCTTGCTGTTAGGAGGGAATCTGCAGCTTGCAGTGAAAGCGCTTCCAGAGGGGAGTCTAATGAGGGCAAATATTTGATGGTAGCAGCTTCCCTGCGGGAGATACTCTCTTTACCAATATCGCACTATTAGGCGAAAGTAAGTTACAATTCAGTACCCTATCCTAAAGCTTGCTGTTAGGAGGGAATCTGCAGCTTGCAGTGAAAGCGCTTCCAGAGGGGAGTCTAATGAGGGCAAACATTTGATGGTAGCAGCTTCCCTGCGGGAGATACTCTCTTTGCCAAAATCGCATTATTAGGCGAAAGTAAGTTACAATTCAGTACCCTATCCTAAAGCTTGCTGTTAGGAGGGAATCTGCAGCTTGCAGTGAAAGCGCTTCCAGAGGAGAGTATAATGAAGGCAAACATTTGATGGTAGCAGCTTCCCTGCGGGAGATAGTCTCTTTTCCAAAATAGCATTATTAGGTGAAAGTAAGTTACAATTCAGTACCCTATCCTAAAGCTTGCTGTTAGGAGGGAATCTGCAGCTTGCAGTGAAAGCGCTTCCAGAGGGGAGTCTAATGAGGGCAAATATTTGATGGTAGCAGCTTCCCTGCGGGAGATATTCTCTTTGCCATAATCACCTTATTAGCCGCAGTTAAGTTACAATTCAGTACCCTATCCTAAAGCTTGCTGTTAGGAGGGAATCTGCAGCTTGCAGTGAAAGCGCTTCCAGAGGGGAGTCTAATGAGGGCAAACATTTGATGGTAGCAGCTTCCGTGCAGGAGATACTCTCTTTGCCAAAATCGCATTATTAGCCGCAGTTAAGTTACAATTCAGTACCCTATCCTAAAGCTTGCTGTTAGGAAGGAATCTGCAGCTTGCAGTGAAAGCGCTTCCAGAGGGGAGTGTAATGAGGGCAAACGTTTGATGGTAGCAGCTTCCCTGCGGGAGATACTCTCTTTGCTAAAATAGCATTATTAGGCGAAACTAAGATACAATGCAGTACCCTATCCTAAAGCTTGCTGTTAGGAGGGAATCTGCAGCTTGCACTGAAAGCGCTTCCAGAGGGGTGTCTAATGAGGGCAAACATTTGATGGTAGCAGCTTCCCTGCGGGAGATATTCTCTTTGCCAAAATCGCCTTATTAGGCGAAAGTAAGTTACAATTCAGTACCCTATGCTAAAGCTTGCTGTTAGGAGGGAATCTGCAGCTTGCAGTGAAAGCGCTTCCAGAGGGGAGTCTAATGAGGGCAAATATTTGATGGTAGCAGCTTCCCTGCGGGAGATACTCTCTTTGCCAAAATCGCATTATTAGGCGAAAGTAAGTTACAATTCAGTACCCTATCCTAAAGCTTGCTGTTAGGAGGGAATCTGCAGCTTGCAGTGAAAGCGCTTCCAGAGGGGAGTCTAATGAGGGCAAATATTTGATGGTAGCAGCTTCCCTGCGGGAGATACTCTCTTTGCCAAAATCGCCTTATTAGCCGCAGTTAAGTTACAATTCAGTACCCTATCCTAAAGCTTGCTGTTAGGAGGGAATCTGCAGCTTGCAGTGAAAGCGCTTCCAGAGGGGAGTCTAATGAGGGCAAACATTTGATGGTAGCAGCTTCCCTGCGGGAGATAGTCTCCTTGCCATAATCGCATTATTAGGCGAAAGTAAGTTACAATTCAGTACCCTATCCTAAAGCTTGCTGTTAGGAGGGAATCTGCAGCTTGCAGTGAAAGCGCTTCCAGAGGGGAGTCTAATGAGGGCAAACATTTGATGGTAGCAGCTTCCCTGCGGGAGATACTCTCTTTGCCAAAATCGCATTATTAGGCGAAAGTAAGTTACAATTCAGTACCCTAACCTTAAGTTGCTGTTAGGAGGGAATCTGCAGCTTGCAGTGAAAGCGCTTCCAGAGGGGAGTCTAACGAGGGCAAATATTTGATGGTAGCAGCTTCCCTGCGGGAGATATTCTCTTTGCAATAATCACCCTATTAGCCGCAGTTAAGTTACAATTCAGTACCCTATCCTAAAGCTTGCTGTTAGGAGGGAATCTGCAGCTTGCAGTGAAAGCGCTTCCAGAGGGGAGTCTAATGAGGGCAAACATTTGATGGTAGCAGCTTCCCTGCAGGAGATACTCTCTTTGCCAAAATCGCATTATTAGGCGAAAGTAAGTTACAATTCAGTACCCTATCATAAAGTTGCTGTTAGGAGGGAATCTGCAGCTTGCAGTGAAAGCGCTTCCAGAGGGGAGTCTAACGAGGGCAAAAATATGATGGTAGCAGGTTCCCTGCGGGAGATACTCTCTTTGCCAAAATCGCCTTATTAGCCGCAGTTAAGTTACAATTCAGTACCCTATCCTAAAGCTTGCTGTTAGGAAGGAATCTGCAGCTTGCAGTGAAAGCGCTTCCAGAGGGGAGTCTAATGAGGGCAATGATTTGATGGTAGCAGCTTCCCTGCGGGAGATACTCTCTTTGCTAAAATAGCATTATTAGGCGAAACTAAGATACAATGCAGTACCCTATCCTAAAGCTTGCTGTTAGGAGGGAATCTGCAGCTTGCAGTGAAAGCGCTTCCAGAGGGGAGTCTAATGAGGGCAAACGTTTGATGGTAACAGCTTCCCTGCGGGAGATATTCTCTTTGCCAAAATCGCCTTATTAGGCGCAGTTAAGTTACAATTCAGTACCCTATCCTAAAGCTTGCTGTTAGGAGGGAATCTGCAGCTTGCAGTGAAAGCACTTCCAGAGGGGAGTCTAATGAGGGCAAAGATTTGATGGTAGCAGCTTCCCTGCGGGAGATACTCTCTTTGCCAAAATCGCATTATTAGGCGAAAGTAAGTTACAATTCAGTACCCTATCCTAAAGCTTGCTGTTAGGAGGGAATCTGCAGCTTGCAGTGAAAGCACTTCCAGAGGGGAGTCTAATGAGGGCAAACATTTGATGGTAGCAGCTTCCCTGCGGGAGATACTCTCTTTGCCAAAATCGCATTATTAGGCGAAAGTAAGTTACAATTCAGTACCCTATCCTAAAGCTTGCTGTTAGGAGGGAATCTGCAGCTTGCAGTGAAAGCGCTTCCAGAGGGGAGTCTAATGAGGGCAAGCATTTGATGGTAGCAGCTTCCCTGCGGGAGATACTCTCTTTGCCAAAATCGCCTTATTAGCCGCAGTTAAGTTACAATTCAGTACACTGCCCTATAGCTTGCTGTTAGGAGGGAATCTGCAGCTTGCAGTGAAAGCGCTTCCAGAGGGGAGTCTAATGAGGGCAAACATTTGATGGTAGCAGCTTCCCTGCGGGTGATACTCTCTTTGCTAAAATCGCATTATTAGCCGCAGTTAAGTTACAATTCAGTACCCTATCCTAAAGCTTGCTGTTAGGAAGGAATCTGCAGCTTGCAGTGAAAGCGCTTCCAGAGTGGAGTCTAATGAGGGCAAACATTTGATGGTAGCAGCTTCCCTGCGGGAGATACTCTCTCTGCCAAAATCGCATTATTAGGCGAAAGTAAGTTACAATTCAGTACCCTATCCTAAAGCTTGCTGTTAGGAGGGAATCTGCAGCTTGCAGTGAAAGCGCTTCCAGAGGGGAGTCTAATGAGGGCAAACGTTTGATGGTAACAGCTTCCCTGCGGGAGATATTCTCTTTGCCAAAATCGCCTTATTAGGCGTAGTTAAGTTACAATTCAGTACCCTATCCTAAAGCTTGCTGTTAGGAGGGAATCTGCAGCTTGCAGTGAAAGCGCTTCCAGAGGGGAGTCTAATGAGGGCAAACATTTGATGGTAGCAGCTTCCCTGCGGGAGATACTCTCTTTGCCAAAATCGCATTATTAGGCGAAAGTAAGTTACAATTCAGTACCCTATCCTAAAGCTTGCTGTTAGGAGGGAATCTGCAGCTTGCAGTGAAAGCGCTTCCAGAGGGGAGTCTAATGAGGGCAAACATTTGATGGTAGCAGCTTCCCTGCGGGAGATAGTCTCTTTGCTATAATCGCCTTATTAGCCGCAGTTAAGTTACAATTCAGTACCCTATCCTAAAGCTTGCTGTTAGGAGGGAATCTGCAGCTTGCAGTGAAAGCGCTTCCAGAGGGGAGTCTAATGAGGGCAAATATTTGATGGTAGCAGCTTCCCTGCGGGAGATATTCTCTTTGCCATAATCGCCTTATTAGCCGCAGTTAAATTACAATTCAGTACCCTATCCTAAAGCTTGCTGTTAGGAGGGAATCTGCAGCTTGCAGTGAAAGCGCTTCCAGAGGGGAGTCTAATGAGGGCAAGCATTTGATGGTAGCAGCTTCCCTGCGGGAGATACTCTCTTTGCCAAAATCGCATTATTAGGCGAAAGTAAGTTACAATTCAGTACCCTATCCTAAAGCTTGCTGTTAGGAGGGAATCTGCAGCTTGCAGTGAAAGCGCTTCCAGAGGGGAGTCTAATGAGGGCAAACATTTGATGGTAGCAGCTTCCCTGCGGGAGATACTCTCTTTGCCAAAATCGCATTATTAGGCGAAAGTAAGATACAATTCAGTACCCTATCCTAAAGCTTGCTGTTAGGAGGGAATCTGCAGCTTGCAGTGAAAGCGCTTCCAGAGGGGAGTCTAATGAGGGCAAATATTTGATGGTAGCAGCTTCCCTGCGGGAGATAGTCTCTTTCCCAAAATCGCCTTATTAGCCGCAGTTAAGTTACAATTCAGTACCCTATCCTAAAGCTTGCTGTTAGGAGGGAATCTGCAGCTTGCAGTGAAAGCGCTTCCAGAGGGGAGTCTAATGAGGGCAAAGATTTGATAGTAGCAGCTTCCCTGCGGGAGATACTCTCTTCTCCAAAATCGCATTATTAGGCGAAAGTAAGTTACAATTCAGTACCCTATCCAAAAGCTTGCTGTTAGGAGGGAATCTGCAGCTTGCAGTGAAAGCACTTCCAGAGGGGAGTCTAATGAGGGCAAACATTTGATGGTAGCAGCTTCCCTGCGGGAGATAGTCTCTTTTCCAAAATCGCATTATTAGGCGAAAGTAAGTTACAATTCAGTACCCTATCCTAAAGCTTGCTGTTAGGAGGGAATCTGCAGCTTGCAGTGAAAGCGCTTCCAGAGGGGAGTCTAATGAGGGCAAATATTTGATGGTAGCAGCTTCCCTGCAGGAGATATTCTCTTTGCCAAAATCGCCTTATTAGCCGCAGTTAAGTTACAATTCAGTACACTGCCCTACAGCTTGCTGTTAGGAGGGAATCTGCAGCTTGCAGTGAAAGCGCTTCCAGAAGGGAGTCTAATGAGGGCTAACATCTGATGGTAGCAGCTTCCCTGCGGGTGATACTCTCTTTGCCAAAATCGCATTATTAGGCGAAAGTAAGTTTCAATTCAGTACCCTATCCTAAAGCTTGCTGTTAGGAGGGAATCTGCAGCTTGCAGTGAAAGCGCTTCCAGAGGGGAGTCTAATGAGGGCAAACATTTGATGGTAGCAGCTTCCCTGCGGGAGATAGTCTCTTTGCTATAATCGCCTTATTAGCCGCAGTTAAGTTACAATTCAGTACACTATCCTAAAGCTTGCTGTTAGGAGGGAATCTGCAGCTTGCAGTGAAAGTGCTTCCAGAGGGGAGTGTAATGAGGGCAAATATTTTATGGTAGCAGCTTCCCTGCGGGAGATATTCTCTTTGCCATAATCGCCTTATTAGCCGCAGTTAAGTTACAATTCAGTACCCTATCCTAAAGCTTGCTGTTAGGAGGGAATCTGCAGCTTGCAGTGAAAGCGCTTCCAGAGGGGAGTCTAATGAGGGCAAGCATTTGATGGTAGCAGCTTCCCTGCGGGAGATACTCTCTTTGCCAAAATCGCATTATTAGGCGAAAGTAAGTTACAATTCAGTACCCTATCCTAAAGCTTGCTGTTAGGAGGGAATCTGCAGCTTGCAGTGAAAGCGCTTCCAGAGGGGAGTCTAATGAGGGCAAACATTTGATGGTAGCAGCTTCCCTGCGGGAGATACTGTCTTTGCCAAAATCGCATTATTAGGCGAAAGTAAGTTACAATTCAGTACCCTATCCTAAAGCTTGCTGTTAGGAGGGAATCTGCAGCTTGCAGTGAAAGCGCTTCCAGAGGGGAGTCTAATGAGGGCAAACATTTGATGGTAGCAGCTTCCCTGCGGGAGATAGTCTCTTTGCCATAATCGCATTATTAGGCGAAAGTAAGTTACAATTCAGTACCCTATCCTAAAGCTTGCTGTTAGGAGGGAATCTGCAGCTTGCAGTGAAAGCACTTCCAGAGGGGAGTCTAATGAGGGCAAACATTTGATGGTAGCAGCTTCCCTGCGGGAGAAAGTCTCTTTGCTAAAATCGCATTATTAGGCGAAAGTACGTTACAATTCAGTACCCTTTCCTAAAGATTGCTGTTAGGATGGAATCTGCAGCTTGCAGTGAAAGCGCTTCCAGAGGGGAGTCTAATGAGGGCAAACATTTGATGGTAGCAGCTTCCCTGCGGGAGATACTCTCTTTGCCAAAATCGCATTATTAGGCGAAAGTAAGTTACAATTCAGGACCCTATCCTAAAGCTTGCAGTTAGGAGGGAATCTGCAGCTTGCAGTGAAAGCGATTCCACAGGGTAGTCTAATGAGGGCAAACATTTGATGGTAGCAGCTTCCCTGCGGGAGATAGTCTCTTTGCCAAAATCGCATTATTATGCGAAAGTAAGTTACAATTCAGTAGCCTATCCTAAAGCTTGCTGTTAGGAGGGAATCTGCATCTTGAAGTGAATGCGCTTCCAGAGGGTAGTCTAACGAGGGCAAACATTTGATGGTAGCAGCTTCCCTGCGGGAGATATTCTCTTTGCCATAATCGCCTTATTAGCCGCAGTTAAGTTACAATTCAGTACCCTATCCTAAAGCTTGCTGTTAGGAGGGAATCTGCAGCTTGCAGTGAAAGCGCTTCCAGAGGGGAGTGTAATGAGGGCAAATAGTTGATGGTAGCAGCTTCCCTGCGGGAGATATTCTCTTTGCCATAATCGCCTTATTAGCCGCAGTTAAGTTACAATTCAGTACCCTATCCTAAAGCTTGCAGTTAGGAGGGAATCTGCAGCTTGCAGTGAAAGCGATTCCACAGGGTAGTCTAATGAGGGCAAACATTTGATGGTAGCAGCTTCCCTGCGGGAGATACTCTCTTTGCCAAAATCGCATTATTAGGCGAAAGTAAGTTACAATTCAGTACCCTATCCTAAAGCTTGCTGTTAGGAGGGAATCTGCATCTTGAAGTGAATGCGCTTCCAGAGGGTAGTCTAACGAGGGCAAACATTTGATGGTAGCAGCTTCCCTGCGGGAGATACTCTTTTTGCCAAAATCGCATTATTAGGCGAAAGTAAGTTACAATTCAGTACCCTATCCTAAAGCTTGCTGTTAGGAGGGAATCTGCAGCTTGCAGTGAAAGCGCTTCCAGAGGGGAGTCTAATGAGGGCAAACATTTGATGGTAGCAGCTTCCCTGCGGGAGAAAGTCTCTTTGCTAAAATCGCATTATTAGTCGAAAGTATGTTACAATTCAGTACCCTTTCCTAAAGATTGCTGTTAGGAGGGAATCTGCAGCTTGCAGTGAAAGCGCTTCCAGAGGGGAGTCTAATGAGGGCAAACATTTGATGGTAGCAGCTTCCCTGCGGGAGATACTCTCTTTTCCAAAATCGCATTATTAGGCGAAAGTAAGATACAATTCAGTACCCTATCCTAAAGCTTGCTGTTAGGAGGGAATCTGCATCTTGCAGTGAAAGCGATTCCACAGGGTAGTCTAATGAGGGCAAACATTTGATGGTAGCAGCTTCACTGCGGGAGATAGTCTCTTTGCCAAAATCGCATTATTAGGCGAAAGTAAGTTACAATTCAGTAGCCTATCCTAAAGCTTGCTGTTAGGAGGGAATCTGCATCTTGAAGTGAACGCGCTTCCAGAGGGTAGTCTAACGAGGGCAAACATTTGATGGTAGCAGCTTCCCTGCGGGAGATATTCTCTTTGACAAAATCGCCTTATTAGCCGCAGTTAAGTTACAATTCAGTACCCTATCCTAAAGCTTGCTGTTAGGAGGGAATCTGCAGCTTGCAGTGAAAGCGCTTCCAGAGGGGAGTCTAATGAGGGCAAGCATTTGATGGTAGCAGCTTCCCTGCGGGAGATACTCTCTTTGCCAAAATCGCATTATTAGGCGAAAGTAAGTTACAATTCAGTACCCTATCCTAAAGCTTGCTGTTAGGAGGGAATCTGCAGCTTGCAGTGAAAGCGCTTCCAGAGGGGAGTCTAATGAGGGCAAACATTTGATGGTAGCATCTTCCCTGCGGGAGATATTCTCTTTGCCAAATTCTCCTTATTAGCCGCAGTTAAGTTACAATTCAGTACCCTATCCTAAAGCTTGCTGTTAGGAGGGAATCTGCAGCTTGCAGTGAAAGCGCTTCCAGAGGGGAGTCTAATGAGGGCAAACATTTGATGGTAGCAGCTTCCCTGCGGGAGATAGTCTCTTTGCCAAAATCGCATTATTAGGCGAAAGTAAGTTACAATTCAGGACCCTATCCTAAAGCTTGCAGTTAGGAGGGAATCTGCAGCTTGCAGTGAAAGCGCTTCCAGAGGGGAGTCTAATGAGGGCAAACATTTGATGGTAGCAGCTTCCCTGCAGGAGATACTCTCTTTGAGAAAATCGCATTATTAGGCGAAAGTAAGTTACAATTCAGTCCCCTATCCTAAAGCTTGCTGTTAGGAGGGAATCTGCAGCTTGCAGTGAAAGCGCTTCCATAGGGGAGTCTAATGAGGGCAAACATTTGATGGTAACAGCTTCCCTGCGGGAGATACTCTCTTTGCCAAAATCGCATTATTAGGCGAAAGTAAGTTACAATTCAGGACCCTATCCTAAAGCTTGCAGTTAGGAGGGAATCTGCAGCTTGCAGTGAAAGCGATTCCACAGGGTAGTCTAATGAGGGCAAACATTTGATGGTAGCAGCTTCCCTGCGGGAGATAGTCTCTTTTCCAAAATCGCATTATTAGGCGAAAGTAAGTTACAATTCAGTAGCCTATCCTAAAGCTTGCTGTTAGGAGGGAATCTGCATCTTGAAGTGAATGCGCTTCCAGAGGGTAGTCTAACGAGGGCAAACATTTGATGGTAGCAGCTTCCCTGCGGGAGATATTCTCTTTGACAAAATCGCCTTATTAGCCGCAGTTAAGTTACAATTCAGTACCCTATCCTAAAGCTTGCTGTTAGGAGGGAATCTGCAGCTTGCAGTGAAAGCGCTTCCAGAGGGGAGTCTAATGAGGGCAAGCATTTGATGGTAGCAGCTTCCCTGCGGGAGATACTCTCTTTGCCAAAATCGCATTATTAGGCGAAAGTAAGTTACAATTCAGTACCCTATCCTAAAGCTTGCTGTTAGGAGGGAATCTGCAGCTTGCAGTGAAAGCGCTTCCAGAGGGGAGTCTAATGAGGGCAAACATTTGATGGTAGCAGCTTCCCTGCGGGAGATACTCTCATGCCAAAATCGCATTATTAGGTGAAAGTAAGTTACAATTCAGGACCCTATCCTAAAGCTTGCAGTTAGGAGGGAATCTGCAGCTTGCAGTGAAAGCGCTTCCAGAGGGGAGTCTAATGAGGGCAAACATTTGATGGTAGCAGCTTCCCTGCGGGAGATACTCTCTTTGCCATAATCGCCTTATAAGCCGCAGTTAAGTTACAATTCAGTACCCTACCCTAAAGCTTGCTGTTAGGAGGGAATCTGCAGCTTGCAGTGAAAGCGCTTCCAGAGGGGAGTCTAATGAGGGCAAACATTTGATGGTAACAGCTTCCCTGCGGGGGATACTCTCTTTGCCAAAATCGCATTATTAGGCGTAAGTAAGTTACAATTCAGGAACTTATCCTAAAGCTTGCTGTTAGGAGGGAATCTGCAGCTTGCAGTGAAAGCGCTTCCACAGGGTAGTCTAATGAGGGCAAACATTTGATGGTAGCAGCTTCCCTGCGGGAGATATTCTCTTTGCCAAAATCGCCTTATTAGCCGCAGTTAAGTTACAATTCAGTACCCTATCCTAAAGCTTGCTGTTAGGAGGGAATCTGAAGCTTGCAGTGAAAGCGCTTCCAGAGGGGAGTCTAATGAGGGCAAACATTTGATGGTAGCAGCTTCCCTGCGGGAGATACTCTCTTTGCCAAAATCGCATTATTAGGCGAAAGTAAGTTACAATTCAGGACCCTATCCTAAAGCTTGCAGTTAGGAGGGAATCTGCAGCTTGCAGTGAAAGCGCTTCCAGAGGGGAGTCTAATGAGGGCAAACATTTGATGGTAGCAGCTTCCCTGCGGGAGATACTCTCTTTTCCAAAATCCCATTATTAGGCGAAAGTAAGTTACAATTCAGTACCCTATCCTAAAGCTTGCTGTTAGGAGGGAATCTGCAGCTTGAAGTGAATGCGCTTCCAGAGGGGAGTCTAATGAGGGCAAATATTTGATGGTAGCAGCTTCCCTGCGGGAGATATTCTCTTTGCCATAATCGCCTTATTAGCCGCCTTTAAGTTACAATTCAGTACCCTATCCTAAAGCTTGCTGTTAGGAGGGAATCTGCAGCTTGCAGTGAAAGCGCTTCCAGAGGGGAGTCTAATGAGGGCAAACATTTGATGGTAGCAGCTTCCCTGCGGGAGATACTCTCTTTGTCAAAATCGCATTATTAGGCGAAAGTAAGTTACAATTCAGTACCCTATCCTAAAGCTTGCCGTTAGGAGGGAATCTGCAGCTTGCAGTGAAAGCGCTTCCAGAGGGGAGTCTAATGAGGGCAAATATTTGATGGTAGCAGCTTCCCTGCGGGAGATATTCTCTTTGCCAAAATCGCCTTATTAGGCGAAAGTAAGTTACAATTCAGGACCCTATCCTAAAGCTTGCAGTTAGGAGGGAATCTGCAGCTTGCAGTGAAAGCGATTCCACAGGGTAGTCTAATGAGGGCAAACATTTGATGGTAGCAGCTTCCCTGCGGGAGATAGTCTCTTTGCCAAAATCGCATTATTAGGCGAAAGTAAGTTACAATTCAGTAGCCTATCCTAAAGCTTGCTGTTAGGAGGGAATCTGCATCTTGAAGTGAATGCGCTTCCAGAGGGTAGTCTAACGAGGGCAAACATTTGATGGTAGCAGCTTCCCTGCGGGAGATATTCTCTTTGACAAAATCGCCTTATTAGACGCAGTTAAGTTACAATTCAGTACCCTATCCTAAAGCTTGCTGTTAGGAGGGAATCTGCAGCTTGCAGTGAAAGCGCTTCCAGAGGGGAGTCTAATGAGGGCAAGCATTTGATGGTAGCAGCTTCCCTGCGGGAGATACTCTCTTTGCCAAAATCGCATTATTAGGCGAAAGTAAGTTACAATTCAGTACCCTATCCTAAAGCTTGCTGTTAGGAGGGAATCTGCAGCTTGCAGTGAAAGCGCTTCCAGAGGGGAGTCTAATGAGGGCAAACATTTGATGGTAGCATCTTCCCTGCGGGAGATATTCTCTTTGCCAAATTCTCCTTATTAGCCGCAGTTAAGTTACAATTCAGTACCCTATCCTAAAGCTTGCTGTTAGGAGGGAATCTGCAGCTTGCAGTGAAAGCGCTTCCAGAGGGGAGTCTAATGAGGGCAAACATTTGATGGTAGCAGCTTCCCT
Source organism: Phaenicophaeus curvirostris (assembly GCF_032191515.1). Lineage (NCBI taxonomy): Eukaryota > Metazoa > Chordata > Aves > Cuculiformes > Cuculidae > Phaenicophaeus > Phaenicophaeus curvirostris. Next base: position 317,045 of record NW_027206757.1, read on the forward strand.
GCGGGAGATAGTCTCTTTGCCAAAATCGCATTATTAGGCGAAAGTAAGTTACAATTCAGGACCCTATCCTAAAGCTTGCAGTTAGGAGGGAATCTGCAGCTTGCAGTGAAAGCGCTTCCACAGGGTAGTCTAATGAGGGGAAACATTTGATGGTAGCAACTTCCCTGCGGGAGATACTCTCTTCTCCAAAATCGCATTATTAGGCGAAAGTAAGTTACAATTCAGGACCCTATCCTAAAGCTTGCAGTTAGGAGGGAATCTGAAGCTTGCAGTGAAAGCGCTTCCAGAGGGGAGTCTAATGAGGGCAAACATTTGATGGTAGCAGCTTCCCTGCGGGAGATACTCTCTTCTCCAAAATCGCATTATTAGGCGAAAGTAAGTTACAATTCAGTACCCTATCCTAAAGCTTGCTGTTAGGAGGGAATCTGCAGCTTGCAGTGAAAGCGCTTCCAGAGGGGAGTCTAATGAGGGCAAACATTTGATGGTAGCAGCTTCCCTGCGGGAGATACTCTCTTTGTCAAAATCGCATTATTAGGCGAAAGTAAGTTACAATTCAGTACCCTATCCTAAAGCTTGCTGTTAGGAGGGAATCTGCAGCTTGCAGTGAAAGCGCTTCCAGAGGGGAGTCTAATGAGGGCAAATATTTGATGGTAGCAGCTTCCCTGCGGGAGATACTCTCTTTGCCAAAATCGCATTATTAGGCGAAAGTAAGTTACAATTCAGGACCCTATCCTAAAGCTTGCAGTTAGGAGGGAATCTGCAGCTTGCAGTGAAAGCGATTCCACAGGGTAGTCTAATGAGGGCAAACATTTGATGGTAGCAGCTTCCCTGCGGGAGATAGTCTCTTTTCCAAAATCGCATTATTAGGCGAAAGTAAGTTACAATTCAGTAGCCTATCCTAAAGCTTGCTGTTAGGAGGGAATCTGCATCTTGAAGTGAATGCGCTTCCAGAGGGTAGTCTAACGAGGGCAAACATTTGATGGTAGCAGCTTCCCTGCGGGAGATATTCTCTTTGCCAAATTCTCCTTATTAGCCGCAGTTAAGTTACAATTCAGTACCCTATCCTAAAGCTTGCTGTTAGGAGGGAATCTGCAGCTTGCAGTGAAAGCGCTTCCAGAGGGGAGTCTAATGAGGGCAAACATTTGATGGTAGCAGCTTCCCTGCGGGAGATAGTCTCTTTGCCAAAATCGCATTATTAGGCGAAAGTAAGTTACAATTCAGGACCCTATCCTAAAGCTTGCAGTTAGGAGGGAATCTGCAGCTTGCAGTGAAAGCGCTTCCAGAGGGGAGTCTAATGAGGGCAAACATTTGATGGTAGCAGCTTCCCTGCAGGAGATACTCTCTTTGAGAAAATCGCATTATTAGGCGAAAGTAAGTTACAATTCAGTACCCTATCCTAAAGCTTGCTGTTAGGAGGGAATCTGCAGCTTGCAGTGAAAGCGCTTCCAGAGGGGAGTCTAATGAGGGCAAACATTTGATGGTAACAGCTTCCCTGCGGGAGATACTCTCTTTGCCAAAATCGCATTATTAGGCGAAAGTAAGTTACAATTCAGGACCTTATCCTAAAGCTTGCTGTTAGGAGGGAATCTGCAGCTTGCAGTGAAAGCGATTCCACAGGGTAGTCTAATGAGGGCAAACATTTGATGGTAGAAGCTTCCCTGCGGGAGATATTCTCATTGCCAAAATCGCCTTATTAGCCGCAGTTAAGTTACAATTCAGTACACTGTCCTACAGCTTGCTGTTAGGAGGGAATCTGCAGCTTGCAGTGAAAGCGCTTCCAGAGGGGAGTCTAATGAGGGCAAACATTTGATGGTAGCAGCTTCCCTGCGGGAGATATTCTCTTTGCCAAAATCGCCTTATTAGCCGCAGTTAAGTTACAATTCAGTACCCTATCCTAAAGCTTGCTGTTAGGAGGGAATCTGAAGCTTGCAGTGAAAGCGCTTCCAGAGGGGAGTCTAATGAGGGCAAACATTTGATGGTAGCAGCTTCCCTGCGGGAGATACTCTCTTTGCCAAAATCGCATTATTAGGCGAAAGTAAGTTACAATTCAGGACCCTATCCTAAAGCTTGCAGTTAGGAGGGAATCTGCAGCTTGCAGTGAAAGCGCTTCCAGAGGGGAGTCTAATGAGGGCAAACATTTGATGGTAGCAGCTTCCCTGAGGGAGATAGTCTCTTCTCCAAAATCGCATTATAAGGCGAAAGTAAGTTACAATTCAGGACCCTATCCTAAAGCTTGCAGTTAGGAGGGAATCTGAAGCTTGCAGTGAAAGCGCTTCCAGAGGGGAGTCTAATGAGGGCAAACATTTGATGGTAGCAGCTTCCCTGCGGGAGATACTCTCTTCTCCAAAATCGCATTATTAGGCGAAAGTAAGTTACAATTCAGTACCCTTTCCTAAAGCTTGCTGTTAGGAGGGAATCTGCAGCTTGCAGTGAAAGCGCTTCCAGAGGGGAGTCTAATGAGGGCAAACATTTGATGGTAGCAGCTTCCCTGCGGGAGATACTCTCTTTGTCAAAATCGCATTATTAGGCGAAAGTAAGTTACAATTCAGTACACTATCCTAAAGCTTGCTGTTAGGAGGGAATCTGCAGCTTGCAGTGAAAGCGCTTCCAGAGGGGAGTCTAATGAGGGCAAATATTTGATGGTAGCAGCTTCCCTGCGGGAGATAGTCTCTTTGCCAAAATCGCATTATTAGGCGAAAGTAAGTTACAATTCAGGACCCTATCCTAAAGCTTGCAGTTAGGAGGGAATCTGCAGCTTGCAGTGAAAGCGATTCCACAGGGTAGTCTAATGAGGGCAAACATTTGATGGTAGCAGCTTCCCTGCGGGAGATAGTCTCTTTGCCAAAATCGCATTATTAGGCGAAAGTAAGTTACAATTCAGTAGCCTATCCTAAAGCTTGCTGTTAGGAGGGAATCTGCATCTTGAAGTGAATGCGCTTCCAGAGGGTAGTCTAACGAGGGCAAACATTTGGTGGCAGCAGCTTCCCTGCGGGAGATATTCTCTTTGACAAAATCGCCTTATTAGACGCAGTTAAGTTACAATTCAGTACCCTATCCTAAAGCTTGCTGTTAGGAGGGAATCTGCAGCTTGCAGTGAAAGCGCTTCCAGAGGGGAGTCTAATGAGGGCAAGCATTTGATGGTAGCAGCTTCCCTGCGGGAGATACTCTCTTTGCCAAAATCGCATTATTATGCGAAAGTAAGTTACAATTCAGTACCCTATCCTAAAGCTTGCTGTTAGGAGGGAATCTGCAGCTTGCAGTGAAAGCGCTTCCAGAGGGGAGTCTAATGAGGGCAAACATTTGATGGTAGCATCTTCCCTGCGGGAGATATTCTCTTTGCCAAATTCTCCTTATTATCCGCAGTTAAGTTACAATTCAGTACCCTATCCTAAAGCTTGCTGTTAGGAGGGAATCTGCAGCTTGCAGTGAAAGCGCTTCCAGAGGGGAGTCTAAGGAGGGCAAACATTTGATGGTAGCAGCTTCCCTGCGGGAGATAGTCTCTTTGCCAAAATCGCATTATTAGGCGAAAGTAAGTTACAATTCAGTACCCTATCCTAAAGCTTGCAGTTAGGAGGGAATCTGCAGCTTGCAGTGAAAGCGCTTCCACAGGGTAGTCTAATGAGGGGAAACATTTGATGGTAGCAGCTTCCCTGCGGGAGATACTCTCTTCTCCAAAATCGCATTATTAGGCGAAAGTAAGTTACAATTCAGGACCCTATCCTAAAGCTTGCAGTTAGGAGGGAATCTGCAGCTTGCAGTGAAAGCGCTTCCACAGGGTAGTCTAATGAGGGGAAAGATTTGATGGTAGCAGCTTCCCTGCGGGAGATACTCTCTTCTCCAAAATCGCATTATTAGGCGAAAGTAAGTTACAATTCAGTAGCCTATCCTAAAGCTTGCTGTTAGGAGGGAATCTGCAGCTTGCAGTGAAAGCGCTTCCAGAGGGGAGTCTAATGAGGGCAAGCATTTGATGGTAGCAGCTTCCCTGCGGGAGATACTCTCTTTGCCAAAATCGCATTATTAGGCGAAAGTAAGTTACAATTCAGGACCCTATCCTAAAGCTTGCTGTTAGGAGGGAATCTGCAGCTTGCAGTGAAAGCGATTCCACAGGGTAGTCTAATGAGGGCAAACATTTGATGGTAGCAGCTTCCCTGCGGGAGATATTCTCTGCCAAAATCGCCTTATTAGCCGCAGTTAAGTTACAATTCAGTACACTGTCCTACAGCTTGCTGTTAGGAGGGAATCTGCAGCTTGCAGTGAAAGCGCTTCCAGAGGGGAGTCTAATGAGGGCAAACATTTGATGGTAGCAGCTTCTCTGCGGGAGATATTCTCTTTGCCAAAATCGCCTTATTAGCCGCAGTTAAGTTACAATTCAGTACCCTATCCTAAAGCTTGCTGTTAGGAGGGAATCTGAAGCTTGCAGTGAAAGCGCTTCCAGAGGGGAGTCTAATGAGGGCAAACATTGGATGGTAGCAGCTTCCCTGCGGGAGATACTCTCTTTGCCAAAATCGCATTATTAGGCGAAAGTAAGTTACAATTCAGGACCCTATCCTAAAGCTTGCAGTTAGGAGGGAATCTGCAGCTTGCAATGAAAGCGCTTCCAGAGGGGAGTCTAATGAGGGCAAACATTTGATGGTAGCAGCTTCCCTGCGGGAGATACTCTCTTTGTCAAAATCGCATTATTAGGCGAAAGTAAGTTACAATTCAGTACCCTATCCTAAAGCTTGCTGTTAGGAGGGAATCTGCAGCTTGCAGTGAAAGCGCTTCCAGAGGGGAGTCTAATGAGGGCAAATATTTGATGGTAGCAGCTTCCCTGCGGGAGATACTCTCTCTGCCAAAATCGCATTATTAGGCGAAAGTAAGATACAATTCAGGACCCTATCCTAAAGCTTGCAGTTAGGAGGGAATCTGCAGCTTGCAGTGAAAGCGCTTCCAGAGGGTAGTCTAATGAGGGCAAACATTTGATGGTAGCAGCTTCCCTGCGGGAGATAGTCTCTTTTCCAAAATCGCATTATTAAGCGAAAGTAAGTTACAATTCAGTAGGCTATCCTAAAGCTTGCTGCTAGGAGGGAATCTGCATCTTGAAGTGAATGCGCTTCCAGAGGGTAGTCTAACGAGGGCAAACATTTGATGGAAGCAGCTTCCCTGCGGGAGATATTCTCTTTGACAAAATCGCCTTATTAGCCGCAGTTAAGTTACAATTCAGTACCCTATCCTAAAGCTTGCTGTTAGGAGGGAATCTGCAGCTTGCAGTGAAAGCGCTTCCAGAGGGGAGTCTAATGAGGGCAAGCATTTGATGGTAGCAGCTTCCCTGCGGGAGATACTCTCTTTGCCAAAATCGCATTATTAGGCGAAAGTAAGTTACAATTCAGTACCCTATCCTAAAGCTTGCTGTTAGGAGGGAATCTGCAGCTTGCAGTGAAAGCGCTTCCAGAGGGGAGTCTAATGAGGGCAAACATTTGATGGTAGCATCTTCCCTGCGGGAGATATTCTCTTTGCCAAATTCTCCTTATTATCCGCAGTTAAGTTACAATTCAGTACCCTATCCTAAAGCTTGCTGTTAGGAGGGAATCTGCAGCTTGCAGTGAAAGCGCTTCCAGAGGGGAGTCTAATGAGGGCAAACATTTGATGGTAGCAGCTTCCCTGCCGGAGATACTCTCTTTGCCAAAATCGCATTATTAGGCGAAAGTAAGTTTCAATTCAGTACCATATCCTAAAGCTTGCTGTTAGGAGGGAATCTGCAGCTTGCAGTGAAAGCGCTTCCAGAGGGGAGTCTAATGAGGGCAAAGATTTGATGGTAGCAGATTCCCTGCGGGAGATACTCTCTTTGCCAAAATCGCATTATTAGTCGAAAGTAAGTTACAATTCAGGACCCTATCCTAAAGCTTGCAATTAGGAGGGAATCTGCAGCTTGCAGTGAAAGCGCTTCCAGAGGGGAGTCTAATGAGGGCAAACATTTGATGGTAGCAGCTTCCCTGCGGGAGATACTCTCTTTGCCAAAATCGCATTATTAGGCGAAAGTAAGTTACAATTCAGTACCCTATCCTAAAGCTTGCTGTTAGGAGGGAATCTGCAGCTTGCAGTGAAAGCGCTTCCAGAGGGGAGTCTAATGAGGGCAAACATTTGATGGTAGCAGCTTCCCTGCGGGAGATAGTCTCTTTGCCAAAATCGCATTATTAGGCGAAAGTAAGTTACAATTCAGGACCCTATCCTAAAGCTTGCAGTTAGGAGGGAATCTGCAGCTTGCAGTGAAAGCGCTTCCACAGGGTAGTCTAATGAGGGGAAACATTTGATGGTAGCAGCTTCCCTGCGGGAGATACTCTCTTCTCCAAAATCGCATTATTAGGCGAAAGTAAGTTACAATTCAGTACCCTATCCTAAAGCTTGCTGTTAGGAGGGAATCTGCAGCTTGCAGTGAAAGCGCTTCCAGAGGGGAGTCTAATGAGGGCAAACATTTGATGGTAACAGCTTCCCTGCGGGAGATATTCTCTTTGCCAAAATCGCCTTATTAGCCGCAGTTAAGTTACAATTCAGTACCCTATCCTAAAGCTTGCTGTTAGGAGGGAATCTGCAGCTTGCAGTGAAAGCGCTTCCAGAGGGGAGTCTAATGAGGGCAAGCATTTGATGGTAGCAGCTTCCCTGCGGGAGATACTCTCTTTGCCAAAATCGCATTATTAGCCGCAGTTAAGTTACAATTCAGTACCCTATCCTAAAGCTTGCTGTTAGGAGGGAATCTGCAGCTTGCAGTGAAAGCGCTTCCAGAGGGGAGTCTAATGAGGGCAAACATTTGATGGTAGCAGCTTCCCTGCCGGAGATACTCTCTTTGCCAAAATCGCATTATTAGACGAAAGTAAGTTACAATTCAGTACCCTATCCTAAAGCTTGCTGTTAGGAGGGAATCTGCAGCTTGCAGTGAAAGCGCTTCCAGAGGGGAGTCTAATGAGGGCAAAGATTTGATGGTAGCAGCTTCCCTGCGGGAGATACTCTCTTTGCCAAAATCGCATTATTAGGCGAAAGTAAGTTACAATTCAGTACCCTATCCTAAAGCTTGCTGTTAGGAGGGAATCTGCAGCTTGCAGTGAAAGCGCTTCCAGAGGGGAGTCTAATGAGGGCAAACATTTGATGGTAGCAGCTTCCCTGCGGGAGATATTCTCTTTGCCATAATCGCCTTATTAGCCGCATTTAAGTTACAATTCAGTACCCTATCCTAAAGCTTGCTGTTAGGAGGGAATCTGCAGCTTGCAGTGAAAGCGCTTCCAGAGAGGAGTCTAATGAGGGCAAACATTTGATGGTAGCAGCTTCCCTGCGGGAGATACTCTCTTTGCCAAAATCGCATTATTAGGCGAAAGTAAGTTACAATTCAGGACCCTATCCTAAAGCTTGCCGTTAGGAGGGAATCTGCAGCTTGCAGTGAAAGCGCTTCCAGAGGGGAGTCTAATGAGGGCAAGCATTTGATGGTAGCAGCTTCCCTGCGGGAGATACTCTCTTTGACAAAATCGCATTATTAGGCGAAAGTAAGTTACAATTCAGGACCCTATCCTAAAGCTTGCTGTTAGGAGGGAATCTGCAGCTTGCAGTGAAAGCGTTTCCACAGGGTAGTCTAATGAGGGCAAACATTTGATGGTAGCAGCTTCCCTGCGGGAGATACTCTCTTTGCCATAATCGCCTTATTAGCCGCAGTTAAGTTACAATTCAGTACCCTATCCTAAAGCTTGCTGTTAGGAGGGAATCTGCAGCTTGCAGTGAAAGCGCTTCCAGAGGGGAGTCTAATGAGGGCAAAGATTTGATGGTAGCAGCTTCCCTGCGGGAGATACTCTCTTTGCCAAAATCGCATTATTAGGCGAAAGTAAGTTACAATTCAGGACCCTATCCTAAAGCTTGCAGTTAGGAGGGAATCTGCAGCTTGCAGTGAAAGCGATTCCACAGGGTAGTCTAATGAGGGCAAACATTTGATGGTAGCAGCTTCCCTGCGGGAGATAGTCTCTTTGCCAAAATCGCATTATTAGGCGAAAGTAAGTTACAATTCAGTAGCCTATCCTAAAGCTTGCTGTTAGGAGGGAATCTGCAGCTTGCAGTGAAAGCGCTTCCAGAGGGGAGTCTAATGAGGGCAAACATTTGATGGTAGCAGCTTCCCTGCGGGAGATAGTCTCTTTGCCAAAATCGCATTATTAGGCGAAAGTAAGTTACAATTCAGTACCCTATCCTAAAGCTTGCTGTTAGGAGGGAATCTGCAGCTTGCAGTGAAAGCGCTTCCAGAGGGGAGTCTAATGAGGGCAAACATTTGATGGTAGCAGCTTCCCTGCGGGAGATATTCTCTTTGCCAAATTCTCCTTATTAGCCGCAGTTAAGTTACAATTCAGTACCCTATCCTAAAGCTTGCTGTTAGGAGGGAATCTGCAGCTTGCAGTGAAAGCGCTTCCAGAGGGGAGTCTAATGAGGGGAAACATTTGATGGTAGCAGCTTCCCTGCGGGAGATACTCTCTTCTCCAAAATCGCATTATTAGGCGAAAGTAAGTTACAATTCAGGACCCTATCCTAAAGCTTGCAGTTAGGAGGGAATCTGAAGCTTGCAGTGAAAGCGCTTCCAGAGGGGAGTCTAATGAGGGCAAACATTTGATGGTAGCAGCTTCCCTGCGGGAGATACACTCTTCTCCAAAATCGCATTATTAGGCGAAAGTAAGTTACAATTCAGTACCCTATCCTAAAGCTTGCTGTTAGGAGGGAATCTGCAGCTTGCAGTGAAAGCGATTCCAGGGGGGAGTGTAATGAGGGCAAAGATTTGATGGTAGCAGCTTCCCTGCGGGAGATACTCTCTTTGTCAAAATCGCATTATTAGGCGAAAGTAAGTTACAATTCAGTACCCTATCCTAAAGCTTGCTGTTAGGAGGGAATCTGCAGCTTGCAGTGAAAGCGCTTCCAGAGGGGAGTCTAATGAGGGCAAATATTTGATGGTAGCAGCTTCCCTGCGGGAGATACTCTCTTTGCCAAAATCGCATTATTATGCGAAAGTAAGTTACAATTCAGGACCCTATCCTAAAGCTTGCAGTTAGGAGGGAATCTGCAGCTTGCAGTGAAAGCGATTCCACAGGGTAGTCTAATGAGGGCAAACATTTGATGGTAGCAGCTTCCCTGCGGGAGATAGTCTCTTTTCCAAAATCGCATTATTAGGCGAAAGTAAGTTACAATTCAGTAGCCTATCCTAAAGCTTGCTGTTAGGAGGGAATCTGCAGCTTGAAGTGAATGCGCTTCCAGAGGGTAGTCTAACGAGGGCAAACATTTGATGGTAGCAGCTTCCCTGCGGGAGATATTCTCTTTGACAAAATCGCCTTATTAGACGCAGTTAAGTTACAATTCAGTACCCTATCCTAAAGCTTGCTGTTAGGAGGGAATCTGCAGCTTGCAGTGAAAGCGCTTCCAGAGGGGAGTCTAATGAGGGCAAGCATTTGATGGTAGCAGCTTCCCTGCGGGAGATACTCTCTTTGCCAAAATCGCATTATTAGGCGAAAGTAAGTTACAATTCAGTACCCTATCCTAAAGCTTGCTGTTAGGAGGGAATCTGCAGCTTGCAGTGAAAGCGCTTCCAGAGGGGAGTCTAATGAGGGCAAACATTTGATGGTAGCATCTTCCCTGCGGGAGATATTCTCTTTGCCAAATTCTCCTTATTAGCCGCAGTTAAGTTACAATTCAGTACCCTATCCTAAAGCTTGCTGTTAGGAGGGAATCTGCAGCTTGCAGTGAAAGCGCTTCCAGAGGGGAGTCTAATGAGGGCAAACATTTGATGGTAGCAGCTTCCCTGCGGGAGATAGTCTCTTTGCCAAAATCGCATTATTAGGCGAAAGTAAGTTACAATTCAGGACCCTATCCTAAAGCTTGCAGTTAGGAGGGAATCTGCAGCTTGCAGTGAAAGCGCTTCCACAGGGTAGTCTAATGAGGGGAAACATTTGATGGTAGCAGCTTCCCTGCGGGAGATACTCTCTTCTCCAAAATCGCATTATTAGGCGAAAGTAAGTTACAATTCAGGACCCTATCCTAAAGCTTGCAGTTAGGAGGGAATCTGCAGCTTGCAGTGAAAGCGCTTCCACAGGGTAGTATAATGAGGGGAAACATTTGATGGTAGCAGCTTCCCTGCGGGAGATAATCTCTTCTCCAAAATCGCATTATTAGGCGAAAGTAAGTTACAATTCAGTACCCTATCCTAAAGCTTGCTGTTAGGAGGGAATCTGCAGCTTGCAGTGAAAGCGCTTCCAGAGGGGAGTCTAATGAGGGCAAACATTTGATGGTAACAGCTTCCCTGCGGGAGATATTCTCTTTGCCTTAATCGCCTTATTAGCCGCAGTTAAGTTACAATTCAGTACCCTATCCTAAAGCTTGCTGTTAGGAGGGAATCTGCAGCTTGCAGTGAAAGCGCTTCCAGAGGGGAGTCTAATGAGGGCAAGCATTTGATGGTAGCAGCTTCCCTGCGGGAGATACTCTCTTTGCCAAAATCGCATTATTAGGCGAAAGTAAGTTACAATTCAGTACCCTATCCTAAAGCTTGCTGTTAGGAGGGAATCTGCAGCTTGCAGTGAAAGCGATTCCACAGGGTAGTCTAATGAGGGCAAACATTTGATGGTAGCAGCTTCCCTGCGGGAGATATTCTCTGCCAAAATCGCCTTATTAGCCGCAGTTAAGTTACAATTCAGTACACTGTCCTACAGCTTGCTGTTAGGAGGGAATCTGCAGCTTGCAGTGAAAGCGCTTCCAGAGGGGAGTCTAATGAGGGCAAACATTTGATGGTAGCAGCTTCCCTGCGGGAGATATTCTCTTTGCCAAAATCGCCTTATTAGCCGCAGTTAAGTTACAATTCAGTACCCTATCCTAAAGCTTGCTGTTAGGAGGGAATCTGAAGCTTGCAGTGAAAGCGCTTCCAGAGGGGAGTCTAATGAGGGCAAACATTGGATGGTAGCAGCTTCCCTGCGGGAGATACTCTCTTTGCCAAAATCGCATTATTAGGCGAAAGTAAGTTACAATTCAGGACCCTATCCTAAAGCTTGCTGTTAGGAGGGAATCTGCAGCTTGCAGTGAAAGCGCTTCCAGAGGGGAGTCTAATGAGGGCAAACATTTGATGGTAGCAGCTTCCCTGAGGGAGATAGTCTCTTTTCCAAAATCGCATTATTAGGCGAAAGTAAGTTACAATTCAGTACCCTATCCTAAAGCTTGCTGTTAGGAGGGAATCTGCAGCTTGAAGTGAATGCGCTTCCAGAGGGGAGTCTAATGAGGGCAAATATTTGATGGTAGCAGCTCCCCTGCGGGAGATATTCTCTTTGCCATAATCGCCTTATTAGCCGCATTTAAGTTACAATTCAGTACCCTATCCTAAAGCTTGCTGTTAGGAGGGAATCTGCAGCTTGCAGTGAAAGCGCTTCCAGAGGGGAGTCTAATGAGGGCAAACATTTGATGGTAGCAGCTTCCCTGCGGGAGATACTCTCTTTGTCAAAATCGCATTATTAGGCGAAAGTAAGTTACAATTCAGTACCCTATCCTAAAGCTTGCTGTTAGGAGGGAATCTGCAGCTTGCAGTGAAAGCGCTTCCAGAGGGGAGTCTAATGAGGGCAAATATTTGATGGTAGCAGCTTCCCTGCGGGAGATACTCTCTCTGCCAAAATCGCATTATTAGGCGAAAGTAAGTTACAATTCAGGACCCTATCCTAAAGCTTGCTGTTAGGAGGGAATCTGCAGCTTGCAGTGAAAGCGCTTCCAGAGGGGAGTCTAATGAGGGCAAACATTTGATGGTAGCATCTTCCCTGCGGGAGATATTCTCTTTGCCAAATTCTCCTTATTATCCGCAGTTAAGTTACAATTCAGTACCCTATCCTAAAGCTTGCTGTTAGGAGGGAATCTGCAGCTTGCAGTGAAAGCGCTTCCAGAGGGGAGTCTAATGAGGGCAAACATTTTATGGTAGCAGCTTCCCTGCCGGAGATACTCTCTTTGCCAAAATCGCATTATTAGGCGAAAGTAAGTTTCAATTCAGTACCCTATCCTAAAGCTTGCTGTTAGGAGGGAATCTGCAGCTTGCAGTGAAAGCGCTTCCAGAGGGGAGTCTAATGAGGGCAAAGATTTGATGGTAGCAGCTTCCCTGCGGGAGATACTCTCTTTGCCAAAATCGCATTATTAGGCGAAAGTAAGTTACAATTCAGGACCCTATCCTAAAGCTTGCAATTAGGAGGGAATCTGCAGCTTGCAGTGAAAGCGCTTCCAGAGGGGAGTCTAATGAGGGCAAACATTTGATGGTAGCAGCTTCCCTGCGGGAGATACTCTCTTTGCCAAAATCGCATTATTAGGCGAAAGTAAGTTACAATTCAGTACCCTATCCTAAAGCTTGCTGTTAGGAGGGAATCTGCAGCTTGCAGTGAAAGCGCTTCCAGAGGGGAGTCTAATGAGGGCAAACATTTGATGGTAGCAGCTTCCCTGCGGGAGATAGTCTCTTTGCCAAAATCGCATTATTAGGCGAAAGTAAGTTACAATTCAGGACCCTATCCTAAAGCTTGCAGTTAGGAGGGAATCTGCAGCTTGCAGTGAAAGCGCTTCCACAGGGTAGTCTAATGAGGGGAAACATTTGATGGTAGCAGCTTCCCTGCGGGAGATACTCTCTTCTCCAAAATCACATTATTAGGCGAAAGTAAGTTACAATTCAGTACCCTATCCTAAAGCTTGCTGTTAGGAGGGAATCTGCAGCTTGCAGTGAAAGCGCTTCCAGAGGGGAGTCTAAATGAGGGCAAACATTTGATGGTAACAGCTTCCCTGCGGGAGATATTCTCTTTGCCAAAATCGCCTTATTAGCCGCAGTTAAGTTACAATTCAGTACCCTATCCTAAAGCTTGCTGTTAGGAGGGAATCTGCAGCTTGCAGTGAAAGCGCTTCCAGAGGGGAGTCTAATGAGGGCAAGCATTTGATGGTAGCAGCTTCCCTGCGGGAGATACTCTCTTTGCCAAAATCGCATTATTAGCCGCAGTTAAGTTACAATTCAGTACCCTATCCTAAAGCTTGCTGTTAGGAGGGAATCTGCAGCTTGCAGTGAAAGCGCTTCCAGAGGGGAGTCTAATGAGGGCAAACATTTGATGGTAGCAGCTTCCCTGCCGGAGATACTCTCTTTGCCAAAATCGCATTATTAGACGAAAGTAAGTTACAATTCAGTACCCTATCCTAAAGCTTGCTGTTAGGAGGGAATCTGCAGCTTGCAGTGAAAGCGCTTCCAGAGGGGAGTCTAATGAGGGCAAAGATTTGATGGTAGCAGCTTCCCTGCGGGAGATACTCTCTTTGCCACAATCGCATTATTAGGCGAAAGTAAGTTACAATTCAGTACCCTATCCTAAAGCTTGCTGTTAGGAGGGAATCTGCAGCTTGCAGTGAAAGCGCTTCCAGAGGGGAGTCTAATGAGGGCAAACATTTGATGGTAGCAGCTTCCCTGCGGGAGATATTCTCTTTGCCATAATCGCCTTATTAGCCACATTTAAGTTACAATTCAGTACCCTATCCTAAAGCTTGCTGTTAGGAGGGAATCTGCAGCTTGCAGTGAAAGCGCTTCCAGAGAGGAGTCTAATGAGGGCAAACATTTGATGGTAGCAGCTTCCCTGCGGGAGATACTCTCTTTGCCAAAATCGCATTATTAGGCGAAAATAAGTTACAATTCAGTACCCTATCCTAAAGCTTGCCGTTAGGAGGGAATCTGCAGCTTGCAGTGAAAGCGCTTCCAGTGGGGAGTCTAATGAGGGCAAGCATTTGATGGTAGCAGCTTCCCTGCGGGAGATACTCTCTTTGCTAAAATCGCATTATTAGGCGAAAGTAAGTTACAATTCAGGACCCTATCCTAAAGCTTGCTGTTAGGAGGGAATCTGCAGCTTGCAGTGAAAGCGTTTCCACAGGGTAGTCTAATGAGGGCAAACATTTGATGGTAGCAGCTTCCCTGCGGGAGATATTCTCTTTGACATAATCGCCTTATTAGCCGCAGTTAAGTTACAATTCAGTACCCTATCCTAAAGCTTGCTGTTAGGAGGGAATCTGCAGCTTGCAGTGAAAGCGCTTCCAGAGGGGAGTCTAATGAGGGCAAGCATTTGATGGTAGCAGCTTCCCTGCGGGAGATACTCTCTTTGCCAAAATCGCATTATTAGGCGAAAGTAAGTTACAATTCAGGACCCTATCCTAAAGCTTGCAGTTAGGAGGGAATCTGCAGCTTGCAGTGAAAGCGCTTCCACAGGGTTGTCTAATGAGGGGAAACATTTGATGGTAGCAGCTTCCCTGCGGGAGATACTCTCTTCTCCAAAATCGCATTATTAGGCGAAAGTAAGTTACAATTCAGTAGGCTATCCTAAAGCTTGCTGCTAGGAGGGAATCTGCATCTTGAAGTGAATGCGCTTCCAGAGGGTAGTCTAACGAGGGCAAACATTTGATGGTAGCAGCTTCCCTGCGGGAGATATTCTCTTTGACAAAATCGCCTTATTAGCCGCAGTTAAGTTACAATTCAGTACCCTATCCTAAAGCTTGCTGTTAGGAGGGAATCTGCAGCTTGCAGTGAAAGCGCTTCCAGAGGGGAGTCTAATGAGGGCAAGCATTTGATGGTAGCAGCTTCCCTGCGGGAGATACTCTCTTTGCCAAAATCGCATTATTAGGCGAAAGTAAGTTACAATTCAGTACCCTATCCTAAAGCTTGCTGTTAGGAGGGAATCTGCAGCTTGCAGTGAAAGCGCTTCCAGAGGGGAGTCTAATGAGGGCAAACATTTGATGGTAGCATCTTCCCTGCGGGAGATATTCTCTTTGCCAAATTCTCCTTATTATCCGCAGTTAAGTTACAATTCAGTACCCTATCCTAAAGCTTGCTGTTAGGAGGGAATCTGCAGCTTGCAGTGAAAGCGCTTCCAGAGGGGAGTCTAATGAGGGCAAACATTTTATGGTAGCAGCTTCCCTGCCGGAGATACTCTCTTTGCCAAAATCGCATTATTAGGCGAAAGTAAGTTTCAATTCAGTACCCTATCCTAAAGCTTGCTGTTAGGAGGGAATCTGCAGCTTGCAGTGAAAGCGCTTCCAGAGGGGAGTCTAATGAGGGCAAAGATTTGATGGTAGCAGCTTCCCTGCGGGAGATACTCTCTTTGCCAAAATCGCATTATTAGGCGAAAGTAAGTTACAATTCAGGACCCTATCCTAAAGCTTGCTGTTAGGAGGGAATCTGCAGCTTGCAGTGAAAGCGCTTCCAGAGAGGAGTCTAATGAGGGCAAACATTTGATGGTAGCAGCTTCCCTGCGGGAGATACTCTCTTTGCCAAAATCGCATTATTAGGCGAAAATAAGTTACAATTCAGTACCCTATCCTAAAGCTTGCCGTTAGGAGGGAATCTGCAGCTTGCAGTGAAAGCGCTTCCAGTGGGGAGTCTAATGAGGGCAAGCATTTGATGGTAGCAGCTTCCCTGCGGGAGATACTCTCTTTGCCAAAATCGCATTATTAGGCGAAAGTAAGTTACAATTCAGGACCCTATCCTAAAGCTTGCTGTTAGGAGGGAATCTGCAGCTTGCAGTGAAAGCGTTTCCACAGGGTAGTCTAATGAGGGCAAACATTTGATGGTAGCAGCTTCCCTGCGGGAGATATTCTCTTTGACATAATCGCCTTATTAGCCGCAGTTAAGTTACAATTCAGTACCCTATCCTAAAGCTTGCTGTTAGGAGGGAATCTGCAGCTTGCAGTGAAAGCGCTTCCAGAGGGGAGTCTAATGAGGGCAAGCATTTGATGGTAGCAGCTTCCCTGCGGGAGATACTCTCTTTGCCAAAATCGCATTATTAGGCGAAAGTAAGTTACAATTCAGTACCCTATCCTAAAGCTTGCAGTTAGGAGGGAATCTGCAGCTTGCAGTGAAAGCGCTTCCACAGGGTTGTCTAATGAGGGGAAACATTTGATGGTAGCAGCTTCCCTGCGGGAGATACTCTCTTCTCCAAAATCGCATTATTAGGCGAAAGTAAGTTACAATTCAGTAGGCTATCCTAAAGCTTGCTGCTAGGAGGGAATCTGCATCTTGAAGTGAATGCGCTTCCAGAGGGTAGTCTAACGAGGGCAAACATTTGATGGTAGCAGCTTCCCTGCGGGAGATATTCTCTTTGACAAAATCGCCTTATTAGCCGCAGTTAAGTTACAATTCAGTACCCTATCCTAAAGCTTGCTGTTAGGAGGGAATCTGCAGCTTGCAGTGAAAGCGCTTCCAGAGGGGAGTCTAATGAGGGCAAGCATTTGATGGTAGCAGCTTCCCTGCGGGAGATACTCTCTTTGCCAAAATCGCATTATTAGGCGAAAGTAAGTTACAATTCAGTACCCTATCCTAAAGCTTGCTGTTAGGAGGGAATCTGCAGCTTGCAGTGAAAGCGCTTCCAGAGGGGAGTCTAATGAGGGCAAACATTTGATGGTAGCATCTTCCCTGCGGGAGATATTCTCTTTGCCAAATTCTCCTTATTATCCGCAGTTAAGTTACAATTCAGTACCCTATCCTAAAGCTTGCTGTTAGGAGGGAATCTGCAGCTTGCAGTGAAAGCGCTTCCAGAGGGGAGTCTAATGAGGGTAAACATTTTATGGTAGCAGCTTCCCTGCCGGAGATACTCTCTTTGCCAAAATCGCATTATTAGGCGAAAGTAAGTTTCAATTCAGTACCCTATCCTAAAGCTTGCTGTTAGGAGGGAATCTGCAGCTTGCAGTGAAAGCGCTTCCAGAGGGGAGTCTAATGAGGGCAAAGATTTGATGGTAGCAGCTTCCCTGCGGGAGATACTCTCTTTGCCAAAATCGCATTATTAGGCGAAAGTAAGTTACAATTCAGGACCCTATCCTAAAGTTTGCAATTAGGAGGGAATCTGCAGCTTGCAGTGAAAGCGCTTCCAGAGGGGAGTCTAATGAGGGCAAACATTTGATGGTAGCAGCTTCCCTGCGGGAGATACTCTCTTTGCCAAAATCGCATTATTAGGCGAAAGTAAGTTACAATTCAGTACCCTATCCTAAAGCTTGCTGTTAGGAGGGAATCTGCAGCTTGCAGTGAAAGCGCTTCCAGAGGGGAGTCTAATGAGGGCAAACATTTGATGGTAGCAGCTTCCCTGCGGGAGATAGTCTCTTTGCCAAAATCGCATTATTAGGCGAAAGTAAGTTACAATTCAGGACCCTATCCTAAAGCTTGCAGTTAGGAGGGAATCTGCAGCTTGCAGTGAAAGCGCTTCCACAGGGTAGTCTAATGAGGGGAAACATTTGATGGTAGCAGCTTCCCTGCGGGAGATACTCTCTTCTCCAAAATCACATTATTAGGCGAAAGTAAGTTACAATTCAGTACCCTATCCTAAAGCTTGCTGTTAGGAGGGAATCTGCAGCTTGCAGTGAAAGCGCTTCCAGAGGGGAGTCTAAATGAGGGCAAACATTTGATGGTAACAGCTTCCCTGCGGGAGATATTCTCTTTGCCAAAATCGCCTTATTAGCCGCAGTTAAGTTACAATTCAGTACCCTATCCTAAAGCTTGCTGTTAGGAGGGAATCTGCAGCTTGCAGTGAAAGCGCTTCCAGAGGGGAGTCTAATGAGGGCAAGCACTTGATGGTAGCAGCTTCCCTGCGGGAGATACTCTCTTTGCCAAAATCGCATTATTAGCCGCAGTTAAGTTACAATTCAGTACCCTATCCTAAAGCTTGCTGTTAGGAGGGAATCTGCAGCTTGCAGTGAAAGCGCTTCCAGAGGGGAGTCTAATGAGGGCAAACATTTGATGGTAGCAGCTTCCCTGCCGGAGATACTCTCTTTGCCAAAATCGCATTATTAGACGAAAGTAAGTTACAATTCAGTACCCTATCCTAAAGCTTGCTGTTAGGAGGGAATCTGCAGCTTGCAGTGAAAGCGCTTCCAGAGGGGAGTCTAATGAGGGCAAAGATTTGATGGTAGCAGCTTCCCTGCGGGAGATATTCTCTTTGCCACAATCGCATTATTAGGCGAAAGTAAGTTACAATTCAGTACCCTATCCTAAAGCTTGCTGTTAGGAGGGAATCTGCAGCTTGCAGTGAAAGCGCTTCCAGAGGGGAGTCTAATGAGGGCAAACATTTGATGGTAGCAGCTTCCCTGCGGGAGATATTCTCTTTGCCATAATCGCCTTATTAGCCGCATTTAAGTTACAATTCAGTACCCTATCCTAAAGCTTGCTGTTAGGAGGGAATCTGCAGCTTGCAGTGAAAGCGCTTCCAGAGAGGAGTCTAATGAGGGCAAACATTTGATGGTAGCAGCTTCCCTGCGGGAGATACTCTCTTTGCCAAAATCGCATTATTAGGCGAAAATAAGTTACAATTCAGTACCCTATCCTAAAGCTTGCCGTTAGGAGGGAATCTGCAGCTTGCAGTGAAAGCGCTTCCAGAGGGGAGTCTAATGAGGGCAAGCATTTGATGGTAGCAGCTTCCCTGCGGGAGATACTCTCTTTGCCAAAATCGCATTATTAGGCGAAAGTAAGTTACAATTCAGGACCCTATCCTAAAGCTTGCTGTTAGGAGGGAATCTGCAGCTTGCAGTGAAAGCGTTTCCACAGGGTAGTCTAATGAGGGCAAACATTTGATGGTAGCAGCTTCCCTGCGGGAGATATTCTCTTTGCCATAATCGCCTTATTAGCCGCAGTTAAGTTACAATTCAGTACCCTATCCTAAAGCTTGCTGTTAGGAGGGAATCTGCAGCTTGCAGTGAAAGCGCTTCCAGAGGGGAGTCTAATGAGGGCAAGCATTTGATGGTAGCAGCTTCCCTGCGGGAGATACTCTCTTTGCCAAAATCACATTATTAGGCGAAAGTAAGTTACAATTCAGGACCCTATCCTAAAGCTTGCAGTTAGGAGGGAATCTGCAGCTTGCAGTGAAAGCGCTTCCACAGGGTTGTCTAATGAGGGGAAACATTTGATGGTAGCAGCTTCCCTGCGGGAGATACTCTCTTCTCCAAAATCGCATTATTAGGCGAAAGTAAGTTACAATTCAGGACCCTATCCTAAAGCTTGCAGTTAGGAGGGAATCTGCAGCTTGCAGTGAAAGCGCTTCCAGAGGGGAGTCTAATGAGGGCAAACATTTGATGGTAGCAGCTTCCCTGCGGGAGATAGTCTCTTTGCCAAAATCGCATTATTAGGCGAAAGTAAGTTACAATTCAGTACCCTATCCTAAAGCTTGCTGTTAGGAGGGAATCTGCAGCTTGAAGTGAATGCGCTTCCAGAGGGGAGTCTAATGAGGGCAAATATTTGATGGTAGCAGCTTCCCTGCGGGAGATATTCTCTTTGCCATAATCGCCTTATTAGACGCATTTAAGTTACAATTCAGTACCCTATCCTAAAGCTTGCTGTTAGGAGGGAATCTGCAGCTTGCAGTGAAAGCGCTTCCAGAGGGGAGTCTAATGAGGGCAAAGATTTGATGGTAGCAGCTTCCCTGCGGGAGAAAGTCTCTTTGATAAAATCGCATTATTAGGCGAAAGTACGTTACAATTCAGTACCCTTTCCTAAAGCTTGCTGTTAGGAGGGAATCTGCAGCTTGCAGTGAAAGCGCTTCCAGAGGGTAGTCTAATGAGGGCAAACATTTGATGGTAGCAGCTTCCCTGCGGGAGATACTCTCTTTGCCAAAATCGCATTATTAGGCGAAAGTAAGTTACAATTCAGTACCCTATCCTAAAGCTTGCTGTTAGGAGGGAATCTGCAGCTTGCAGTGAAAGCGCTTCCAGAGGGGAGTCTAATGAGGGCAAACATTTGATGGTAGCAGCTTCCCTGCGGGAGATATTCTCTTTGCCAAATTCTCCTTATTAGCCGCAGTTAAGTTACAATTCAGTACCCTATCCTAAAGCTTGCTGTTAGGAGGGAATCTGCAGCTTGCAGTGAAAGCGCTTCCAGAGGGGAGTCTAATGAGGGCAAACATTTGATGGTAGCAGCTTCCCTACCGGAGATACTCTCTTTGCCAAAATCGCATTATTAGGCGAAAGTAAGTTACAATTCAGGACCCTATCCTAAAGCTTGCAGTTAGGAGGGAATCTGCAGCTTGCAGTGAAAGCGCTTCCAGAGGGGAGTCTAATGAGGGCAAACATTTGATGGTAGCAGCTTCCCTGCGGGAGATACTCTCTTTGCCAAAATCGCATTATTAGGCGAAAGTAAGTTACAATTCAGTACCCTATCCTAAAGCTTGCCGTTAGGAGGGAATCTGCAGCTTGCAGTGAAAGCGCTTCCAGAGGGGAGTCTAATGAGGGCAAACATTTGATGGTAGCAGCTTCCCTGCGGGAGATACTCTCTTTGCCAAAATCGCATTATTAGGCGAAAGTAAGTTACAATTCAGGACCCTATCCTAAAGCTTGCTGTTAGGAGGGAATCTGCAGCTTGCAGTGAAAGCGCTTCCAGAGGGGAGTCTAATGAGGGCAAACATTTGATGGTAGCAGCTTCCCTGCGGGAGATACTCTCTTTGCCAAAATCGCATTATTAGGCGAAAGTAAGTTACAATTCAGTACCCTAACCTAAAGCTTGCTGTTAGGAGGGAATCTGCAGCTTGCAGTGAAAGCGCTTCCAGAGGGGAGTCTAATGAGGGCAAACATTTGATGGTAGCAGCTTCCCTGCGGGAGATATTCTCTTTGCCAAAATCGCCTTATTAGCCGCAGTTAAGTTACAATTCAGTACCCTATCCTAAAGCTTGCTGTTAGGAGGGAATCTGCAGCTTGCAGTGAAAGCGCTTCCAGAGGGGAGTCTAATGAGGGCAAGCATTTGACGGTAGCAGCTTCCCTGCGGGAGATACTCTCTTTGCCAAAATCGCATTATTAGGCGAAAGTAAGTTACAATTCAGTACCCTATCCTAAAGCTTGCTGTTAGGAGGGAATCTGCAGCTTGCAGTGAAAGCGCTTCCAGAGGGGAGTCTAATGAGGGCAAACATTTGATGGTAGCAGCTTCCCTGCGGGAGATATTCTCTTTGCCAAATTCTCCTTATTAGCCGCAGTTAAGTTACAATTCAGTACCCTATCCTAAAGCTTGCTGTTAGGAGGGAATCTGCAGCTTGCAGTGAAAGCGCTTCCAGAGGGGAGTCTAATGAGGGCAAAGATTTGATGGTAGCAGCTTCCCTGCGGGAGATACTCTCTTTGCCATAATCGCATTATTAGGCGAAAGTAAGTTTCAATTCAGTACCCTATCCTAAAGCTTGCTGTTAGGAGGGAATCTGCAGCTTGCAGTGAAAGCGCTTCCAGAGGGGAGTCTAATGAGGGCAAATATTTGATGGTAGCAGCTTCCCTGCGGGAGATACTCTCTTTGCCAAAATCGCATTATTAGGCGAAAGTAAGATACAATTCAGTACCCTATCCTAAAGCTTGCTGTTAGGAGGGAATCTGCAGCTTGCAGTGAAAGCGCTTCCAGAGGGGAGTCTAATGAGGGCAAACATTTGATGGTAGCAGCTTCCCTGCGGGAGATATTCTCTTTGCCATAATCGCCTTATTAGCCGCATTTAAGTTACAATTCAGTACCCTATCCTAAAGCTTGCTGTTAGGAGGGAATCTGCAGCTTGCAGTGAAAGCGCTTCCAGAGAGGAGTCTAATGAGGGCAAACATTTGATGGTAGCAGCTTCCCTGCGGGAGATACTCTCTTTGCCAAAATCGCATTATTAGGCGAAAATAAGTTACAATTCAGTACCCTATCCTAAAGCTTGCCGTTAGGAGGGAATCTGCAGCTTGCAGTGAAAGCGCTTCCAGAGGGGAGTCTAATGAGGGCAAGCATTTGATGGTAGCAGCTTCCCTGCGGGAGATACTCTCTTTGCCAAAATCGCATTATTAGGCGAAAGTAAGTTACAATTCAGGACCCTATCCTAAAGCTTGCTGTTAGGAGGGAATCTGCAGCTTGCAGTGAAAGCGTTTCCACAGGGTAGTCTAATGAGGGCAAACATTTGATGGTAGCAGCTTCCCTGCGGGAGATATTCTCTTTGCCATAATCGCCTTATTAGCCGCAGTTAAGTTACAATTCAGTACCCTATCCTAAAGCTTGCTGTTAGGAGGGAATCTGCAGCTTGCAGTGAAAGCGCTTCCAGAGGGGAGTCTAATGAGGGCAAGCATTTGATGGTAGCAGCTTCCCTGCGGGAGATACTCTCTTTGCCAAAATCGCATTATTAGGCGAAAGTAAGTTACAATTCAGGACCCTATCCTAAAGCTTGCAGTTAGGAGGGAATCTGCAGCTTGCAGTGAAAGCGCTTCCACAGGGTTGTCTAATGAGGGGAAACATTTGATGGTAGCAGCTTCCCTGCGGGAGATACTCTCTTCTCCAAAATCGCATTATTAGGCGAAAGTAAGTTACAATTCAGGACCCTATCCTAAAGCTTGCAGTTAGGAGGGAATCTGCAGCTTGCAGTGAAAGCGCTTCCAGAGGGGAGTCTAATGAGGGCAAACATTTGATGGTAGCAGCTTCCCTGCGGGAGATAGTCTCTTTGCCAAAATCGCATTATTAGGCGAAAGTAAGTTACAATTCAGTACCCTATCCTAAAGCTTGCTGTTAGGAGGGAATCTGCAGCTTGAAGTGAATGCGCTTCCAGAGGGGAGTCTAATGAGGGCAAATATTTGATGGTAGCAGCTTCCCTGCGGGAGATATTCTCTTTGCCATAATCGCCTTATTAGACGCATTTAAGTTACAATTCAGTACCCTATCCTAAAGCTTGCTGTTAGGAGGGAATCTGCAGCTTGCAGTGAAAGCGCTTCCAGAGGGGAGTCTAATGAGGGCAAAGATTTGATGGTAGCAGCTTCCCTGCGGGAGAAAGTCTCTTTGATAAAATCGCATTATTAGGCGAAAGTACGTTACAATTCAGTACCCTTTCCTAAAGCTTGCTGTTAGGAGGGAATCTGCAGCTTGCAGTGAAAGCGCTTCCAGAGGGGAGTCTAATGAGGGCAAACATTTGATGGTAGCAGCTTCCCTGCGGGAGATACTCTCTTTGCCAAAATCGCATTATTAGGCGAAAGTAAGTTACAATTCAGTACCCTATCCTAAAGCTTGCTGTTAGGAGGGAATCTGCAGCTTGCAGTGAAAGCGCTTCCAGAGGGGAGTCTAATGAGGGCAAACATTTGATGGTAGCAGCTTCCCTGCGGGAGATATTCTCTTTGCCAAATTCTCCTTATTAGCCGCAGTTAAGTTACAATTCAGTACCCTATCCTAAAGCTTGCTGTTAGGAGGGAATCTGCAGCTTGCAGTGAAAGCGCTTCCAGAGGGGAGTCTAATGAGGGCAAACATTTGATGGTAGCAGCTTCCCTACCGGAGATACTCTCTTTGCCAAAATCGCATTATTAGGCGAAAGTAAGTTACAATTCAGGACCCTATCCTAAAGCTTGCAGTTAGGAGGGAATCTGCAGCTTGCAGTGAAAGCGCTTCCAGAGGGGAGTCTAATGAGGGCAAACATTTGATGGTAGCAGCTTCCCTGCGGGAGATACTCTCTTTGCCAAAATCGCATTATTAGGCGAAAGTAAGTTACAATTCAGTACCCTATCCTAAAGCTTGCCGTTAGGAGGGAATCTGCAGCTTGCAGTGAAAGCGCTTCCAGAGGGGAGTCTAATGAGGGCAAACATTTGATGGTAGCAGCTTCCCTGCGGGAGATACTCTCTTTGCCAAAATCGCATTATTAGGCGAAAGTAAGTTACAATTCAGGACCCTATCCTAAAGCTTGCTGTTAGGAGGGAATCTGCAGCTTGCAGTGAAAGCGCTTCCAGAGGGGAGTCTAATGAGGGCAAACATTTGATGGTAGCAGCTTCCCTGCGGGAGATACTCTCTTTGCCAAAATCGCATTATTAGGCGAAAGTAAGTTACAATTCAGTACCCTAACCTAAAGCTTGCTGTTAGGAGGGAATCTGCAGCTTGCAGTGAAAGCGCTTCCAGAGGGGAGTCTAATGAGGGCAAACATTTGATGGTAGCAGCTTCCCTGCGGGAGATATTCTCTTTGCCAAAATCGCCTTATTAGCCGCAGTTAAGTTACAATTCAGTACCCTATCCTAAAGCTTGCTGTTAGGAGGGAATCTGCAGCTTGCAGTGAAAGCGCTTCCAGAGGGGAGTCTAATGAGGGCAAGCATTTGACGGTAGCAGCTTCCCTGCGGGAGATACTCTCTTTGCCAAAATCGCATTATTAGGCGAAAGTAAGTTACAATTCAGTACCCTATCCTAAAGCTTGCTGTTAGGAGGGAATCTGCAGCTTGCAGTGAAAGCGCTTCCAGAGGGGAGTCTAATGAGGGCAAACATTTGATGGTAGCAGCTTCCCTGCGGGAGATATTCTCTTTGCCAAATTCTCCTTATTAGCCGCAGTTAAGTTACAATTCAGTACCCTATCCTAAAGCTTGCTGTTAGGAGGGAATCTGCAGCTTGCAGTGAAAGCGCTTCCAGAGGGGAGTCTAATGAGGGCAAAGATTTGATGGTAGCAGCTTCCCTGCGGGAGATACTCTCTTTGCCATAATCGCATTATTAGGCGAAAGTAAGTTTCAATTCAGTACCCTATCCTAAAGCTTGCTGTTAGGAGGGAATCTGCAGCTTGCAGTGAAAGCGCTTCCAGAGGGGAGTCTAATGAGGGCAAATATTTGATGGTAGCAGCTTCCCTGCGGGAGATACTCTCTTTGCCAAAATCGCATTATTAGGCGAAAGTAAGATACAATTCAGTACCCTATCCTAAAGCTTGCTGTTAGGAGGGAATCTGCAGCTTGCAGTGAAAGCGCTTCCAGAGGGGAGTCTAATGAGGGCAAACATTTGATGGTAGCAGCTTCCCTGCGGGAGATATTCTCTTTGCCATAATCGCCTTATTAGCCCCAGATAAGTTACAATTCAGTACCCTATCCTAAAGCTTGCTGTTAGGAGGGAATCTGCAGCTTGCAGTGAAAGCGCTTCCAGAGGGGAGTCTAATGAGGGCAAACATTTGATGGTAGCAGCTTCCCTGCGGGAGATACTCTCTTTGCCAAAATCGCATTATTATGCGAAAGTAAGTTACAATTCAGGACCCTATCCTAAAGCTTGCGGTTAGGAGGGAATCTGCAGCTTGCAGTGAAAGCGATTCCACAGGGTAGTCTAATGAGGGCAAACATTTGATGGTAGCAGCTTCCCTGCGGGAGATATTCTCTTTGACAAAATCGCCTTATTAGCCGCAGTTAAGTTACAATTCAGTACACTGTCCTACAGCTTGCTGTTAGGAGTGAATCTGCAGCTTGCAGTGAAAGCGCTTCCAGAGGGGAGTCTAATGAGGGCAAACATTTGATGGTAGCAGCTTCCCTGCGGGAGATATTCTCTTTGCCAAATTCTCCTTATTAGCCGCAGTTAAGTTTCAATTCAGTACCCTATCCTAAAGCTTGCTGTTAGGAGGGAATCTGCAGCTTGCAGTGAAAGCGCTTCCAGAGGGGAGTCTAATGAGGGCAAACATTTGATGGTAGCAGCTTCCCTGCCGGAGATACTCTCTTTGCCAAAATCGCATTATTAGGCGAAAGTAAGTTACAATTCAGTACCCTATCCTAAAGCTTGCTGTTAGGAGGGAATCTGCAGCTTGCAGTGAAAGCGCTTCCAGAGGGGAGTCTAATGAGGGCAAAGATTTGATGGTAGCAGCTTCCCTGCGGGAGATACTCTCTTTGCCAAAATCGCATTATTAGGCGAAAGTAAGTTACAATTCAGGACCCTATCCTAAAGCTTGCCGTTAGGAGGGAATCTGCAGCTTGCAGTGAAAGCGCTTCCAGAGGGGAGTCTAATGAGGGCAAACATTTGATGGTAGCAGCTTCCCTGCGGGAGATATTCTCTTTGCCAAAATCGCATTATTAGGCGAAAGTAAGTTACAATTCAGTACCCTATCCTAAAGCTTGCTGTTAGGAGGGAATCTGCAGCTTGCAGTGAAAGCGCTTCCAGAGGGGAGTCTAATGAGGGCAAATATTTGATGGTAGCAGCTTCCCTGCGGGAGATATTCTCTTAGCCATAATCGCCTTATTAGCCGCATTTAAGTTACAATTCAGTACCCTATCCTAAAGCTTGCTGTTAGGAGGGAATCTGCAGCTTGCAGTGAAAGCGCTTCCAGAGGGGAGTCTAATGAGGGCAAACATTTGATGGTAGCAGCTTCCCTGCGGGAGATACTCTCTTTGCCAAAATCGCATTATTAGGCGAAAGTAAGATACAAATCAGTACACTGTCCTACAGCTTGCCGTTAGGAGGGAATCAGCAGCTTGCAGTGAAAGCGCTTCCAGAGGGGAGTCTAAAGAGGGCAAACATTTGATGGTAGCAGCTTCCCTGCGGGAGATACTCTCTTTGCCAAAATCGCATTATTAGGCGAAAGTAAGTTACAATTCAGGACCCTATCCTAAAGCTTGCTGTTAGGAGGGAATCTGCAGCTTGCAGTGAAAGCGATTCCACAGGGTAGTCTAATGAGGGCAAACATTTGATGGTAGCAGCTTCCCTGCGGGAGATATTCTCTTTGCCAAAATCGCCTTATTAGCCGCAGTTAAGTTACAATTCAGTACCCTATCCTAAAGCTTGCTGTTAGGAGTGAATCTGCAGCTTGCAGTGAAAGCGCTTCCAGAGGGGAGTCTAATGAGGGCAAACATTTGATGGTAGCAGCTTCCCTGCGGGAGATATTCTCTTTGCCAAATTCTCCTTATTAGCCGCAGTTAAGTTTCAATTCAGTACCCTATCCTAAAGCTTGCTGTTAGGAGGGAATCTGCAGCTTGCAGTGAAAGCGCTTCCAGAGGGGAGTCTAATGAGGGCAAACATTTGATGGTAGCAGCTTCCCTGCCGGAGATACTCTCTTTGCCAAAATCGCATTATTAGGCGAAAGTAAGTTACAATTCAGTACCCTATCCTAAAGCTTGCTGTTAGGAGGGAATCTGCAGCTTGCAGTGAAAGCGCTTCCAGAGGGGAGTCTAATGAGGGCAAAGATTTGATGGTAGCAGCTTCCCTGCGGGAGATACTCTCTTTGCCCAAATCGCATTATTAGGCGAAAGTAAGATACAATTCAGGACCCTATCCTAAAGCTTGCAGTTAGGAGGGAATCTGCAGCTTGCAGTGAAAGCGCTTCCAGAGGGGAGTCTAATGAGGGCAAACATTTGATGGTAGCAGCTTCCCTGCGGGAGAAAGTCTCTTTTCCAAAATCGCATTATTAGGCGAAAGTAAGTTACAATTCAGTACCCTATCCTAAAGCTTGCTGTTAGGAGGGAATCTGCAGCTTGAAGTGAATGCGCTTCCAGAGGGGAGTCTAATGAGGGCAAACATTTGATGGTAGCAGCTTCCCTGCGGGTGATACTCTCTTTGCCAAAATCGCATTATTAGGCGAAAGTAAGTTACAATTCAGTACACTATCCTAAAGCTTGCTGTTAGGAGGGAATCTGCAGCTTGCAGTGAAAGCGCTTCCAGAGGGGAGTCTAATGAGGGCAAACATTTGATGGTAGCAGCTTCCCTGCGGGAGATATTCTCTTTGCCAAATTCTCCTTATTAGCCGCAGTTAAGTTTCAATTCAGTACCCTATCCTAAAGCTTGCTGTTAGGAGGGAATCTGCAGCTTGCAGTGAAAGCGCTTCCAGAGGGGAGTCTAATGAGGGCAAAGATTTGATGGTAGCAGCTTCCCTGCGGGAGATAGTCTCTTTGCCAAAATCGAATTACTAGGCGAAAGTAAGTTACAATTCAGTACCCTATCCTAAAGCTTGCTGTTAGGAGGGAATCTGCAGCTTGCAGTGAAAGCGCTTCCAGAGGGGAGTCTAATGAGGGAAACATTTGATGGTAGCAGCTTCCCTGCGGGAGATACTCTCTTTGCCAAAATCGCATTATTAGGTGAAAGTAAGATACAATTCAGTACCCTATCCTAAAGCTTGCTGTTAGGAGGGAATCTGCAGCTTGCAGTGAAAGCGCTTCCAGAGGGGAGTCTAATGAGGGCAAACATTTGATGGTAGCAGCTTCCCTGCGGGAGATAGTCTCTTTGCCAAAATCGCATTATTAGGCGAAAGTAAGTTACAATTCAGGACCCTATCCTAAAGCTTGCAGTTAGGAGGGAATCTGCAGCTTGCAGTGAAAGCGCTTCCACAGGGTAGTCTAATGAGGGGAAACATTTGATGGTAGCAGCTTCCCTGCGGGAGATACTCTCTTCTCCAAAATCGCATTATTAGGCGAAAGTAAGTTACAATTCAGTACCCTATCCTAAAGCTTGCTGTTAGGAGGGAATCTGCAGCTTGCAGTGAAAGCGCTTCCAGAGGGGAGTCTAATGAGGGCAAACATTTGATGGTAACAGCTTCCCTGCGGGAGATATTCTCTTTGCCAAAATCGCCTTATTAGCCGCAGTTAAGTTACAATTCAGTACCCTATCCTAAAGCTTGCTGTTAGGAGGGAATCTGCAGCTTGCAGTGAAAGCGCTTCCAGAGGGGAGTCTAATGAGGGCAAGCATTTGATGGTAGCAGCTTCCCTGCGGGAGATACTCTCTTTGCCAAAATCGCATTATTAGGCGAAAGTAAGTTACAATTCAGTACCCTATCCTAAAGCTTGCTGTTAGGAGGGAATCTGCAGCTTGCAGTGAAAGCGCTTCCAGAGGGGAGTCTAATGAGGGCAAACATTTGATGGTAGCAGCTTCCCTGCGGGAGATATTCTCTTTGCCAAATTCTCCTTATTAGCCGCAGTTAAGTTACAATTCAGTACCCTATCCTAAAGCTTGCTGTTAGGAGGGAATCTGCAGCTTGCAGTGAAAGCGCTTCCAGAGGGGAGTCTAATGAGGGCAAACATTTGATGGTAGCAGCTTCCCTGCCGGAGATACTCTCTTTGCCAAAATCGCATTATTAGGCGAAAGTAAGTTACAATTCAGTACCCTATCCTAAAGCTTGCTGTTAGGAGGGAATCTGCAGCTTGCAGTGAAAGCGCTTCCAGAGGGGAGTCTAATGAGGGCAAAGATTTGATGGTAGCAGCTTCCCTGCGGGAGATAGTCTCTTTGCCAAAATCGCCTTATTAGGCGAAAGTAAGTTACAATTCAGGACCCTATCCTAAAGCTTGCTGTTAGGAGGGAATCTGCAGCTTGCAGTGAAAGCGCTTCCAGAGGGGAGTCTAATGAGGGCAAACATTTGATGGTAGCAGCTTCCCTGCGGGAGATACTCTCTTTGCCAAAATCGCATTATTAGGCGAAAGTAAGTTACAATTCAGTACCCTATCCTAAAGCTTGCTGTTAGGAGGGAATCTGCAGCTTGCAGTGAAAGCGCTTCCAGAGGGGAGTCTAATGAGGGCAAACATTTGATGGTAGCAGCTTCCCTGCGGGAGATATTCTCTTTGCCAAATTCTCCTTATTAGCCGCAGTTAAGTTACAATTCAGTACCCTATCCTAAAGCTTGCTGTTAGGAGGGAATCTGCAGCTTGCAGTGAAAGCGCTTCCAGAGGGGAGTCTAATGAGGGCAAACATTTGATGGTAGCAGCTTCCCTGCCGGAGATACTCTCTTTGCCAAAATCGCATTATTAGGCGAAAGTAAGTTACAATTCAGTACCCTATCCTAAAGCTTGCTGTTAGGAGGGAATCTGCAGCTTGCAGTGAAAGCGCTTCCAGAGGGGAGTCTAATGAGGGCAAAGATTTGATGGTAGCAGCTTCCCTGCGGGAGATACTCTCTTTGCCAAAATCGCATTATTAGGCGAAAGTAAGATACAATTCAGGACCCTATCCTAAAGCTTGCAGTTAGGAGGGAATCTGCAGCTTGCAGTGAAAGCGCTTCCAGAGGGGAGTCTAATGAGGGCAAACATTTGATGGTAGCAGCTTCCCTGCGGGAGATACTCTCTTTGCCAAAATCGCATTATTAGGCGAAAGTAAGTTACAATTCAGTACCCTATCCTAAAGCTTGCCGTTAGGAGGGAATCTGCAGCTTGCAGTGAAAGCGCTTCCAGAGGGGAGTCTAATGAGGGCAAACATTTGATGGTAGCAGCTTCCCTGCGGGAGAAAGTCTCTTTTCCAAAATCGCATTATTAGGCGAAAGTAAGTTACAATTCAGGACCCTATCCTAAAGCTTGCTGTTAGGAGGGAATCTGCAGCTTGCAGTGAAAGCGATTCCACAGGGTAGTCTAATGAGGGCAAACATTTGATGGTAGCAGCTTCCCTGCGGGAGATATTCTCTTTGCCATAATCACCTTATTAGCCGCAGTTAAGTTACAATTCAGTACACTTCCCTACAGCTTGCTGTTAGGAGGGAATCTGCAGCTTGCAGTGAAAGCGCTTCCAGAGGGGAGTCTAATGAGGGCAAACATTTGATGGTAGCAGCTTCCCTGCGGGAGATACTCTCTTTGCTAAAATCGCATTATTAGGCGAAAGTACGTTACAATTCAGTACCCTATCCTAAAGCTTGCTGTTAGGAGGGCATCTGCAGCTTGCAGTGAAAGTGCTTCCAGAGGGGAGTCTAATGAGGGCAAACATTTGATGGTAGCAGCTTCCCTGCGGGAGATACTCTCTTTGCCAAAATCGCATTATTAGGCGAAAGTAAGTTACAATTCAGTACCCTATCCTAAAGCTTGCTGTTAGGAGGGAATCTGCAGCTTGCAGTGAAAGCGCTTCCAGAGGGGAGTCTAATGAGGGCAAAGATTTGATGGTAGCAGCTTCCCTGCGGGAGATACTCTCTTTGCCAAAATCGCATTATTAGGCGAAAGTAAGTTACAATTCAGGACCCTATCCTAAAGCTTGCCGTTAGGAGGGAATCTGCAGCTTGCAGTGAAAGCGCTTCCAGAGGGGAGTCTAATGAGGGCAAACATTTGATGGTAGCAGCTTCCCTGCGGGAGATATTCTCTTTGCCAAAATCGCATTATTAGGCGAAAGTAAGTTACAATTCAGTACCCTATCCTAAAGCTTGCTGTTAGGAGGGAATCTGCAGCTTGCAGTGAAAGCGCTTCCAGAGGGGAGTCTAATGAGGGCAAATATTTGATGGTAGCAGCTTCTCTGCGGGAGATATTCTCTTAGCCATAATCGCCTTATTAGCCGCATTTAAGTTACAATTCAGTACCCTATCCTAAAGCTTGCTGTTAGTAGGGAATCTGCAGCTTGCAGTGAAAGCGCTTCCAGAGGGGAGTCTAATGAGGGCAAACATTTGATGGTAGCAGCTTCCCTGCGGGAGATACTCTCTTTGCCAAAATCGCATTATTAGGCGAAAGTAAGATACAAATCAGTACACTGTCCTACAGCTTGCCGTTAGGAGGGAATCAGCAGCTTGCAGTGAAAGCGCTTCCAGAGGGGAGTCTAAAGAGGGCAAACATTTGATGGTAGCAGCTTCCCTGCGGGAGATACTCTCTTTGCCAAAATCGCATTATTAGGCGAAAGTAAGTTACAATTCAGGACCCTATCCTAAAGCTTGCAGTTAGGAGGGAATCTGCAGCTTGCAGTGAAAGCGATTCCACAGGGTAGTCTAATGAGGGCAAACATTTGATGGTAGCAGCTTCCCTGCGGGAGATATTCTCTTTGCCAAAATCGCCTTATTAGCCGCAGTTAAGTTACAATTCAGTACACTGTCCTACAGCTTGCTGTTAGGAGTGAATCTGCAGCTTGCAGTGAAAGCGCTTCCAGAGGGGAGTCTAATGAGGGCAAACATTTGATGGTAGCAGCTTCCCTGCGGGAGATATTCTCTTTGCCAAATTCTCATTATTAGCCGCAGTTAAGTTTCAATTCAGTACCCTATCCTAAAGCTTGCTGTTAGGAGGGAATCTGCAGCTTGCAGTGAAAGCGCTTCCAGAGGGGAGTCTAATGAGGGCAAAGATTTGATGGTAGCAGCTTCCCTGCGGGAGATACTCTCTTTGCCCAAATCGCATTATTAGGCGAAAGTAAGATACAATTCAGGACCCTATCCTAAAGCTTGCAGTTAGGAGGGAATCTGCAGCTTGCAGTGAAAGCGCTTCCAGAGGGGAGTCTAATGAGGGCAAACATTTGATGGTAGCAGCTTCCCTGCGGGAGAAAGTCTCTTTTCCAAAATCGCATTATTAGGCGAAAGTAAGTTACAATTCAGTACCCTATCCTAAAGCTTGCTGTTAGGAGGGAATCTGCAGCTTGAAGTGAATGCGCTTCCAGAGGGGAGTCTAATGAGGGCAAACATTTGATGGTAGCAGCTTCCCTGCGGGAGATATTCTCTTTTCCAAAATCGCCTTATTAGCCGCAGTTAAGTTACAATTCAGTACACTGTCCTACAGCTTGCTGTTAGGAGGGAATCTGCAGCTTGCAGTGAAAGCGCTTCCAGAGGGGAGTCTAATGAGGGCAAACATTTGATGTTAGCAGCTTCCCTGCGGGTGATACTCTCTTTGCCAAAATCGCATTATTAGGCGAAAGTAAGTTACAATTCAGTACCCTATCCTAAAGCTTGCTGTTAGGAGGGAATCTGCAGCTTGCAGTGAAAGCGCTTCCAGAGGGGAGTCTAATGAGGGCAAACATTTGATGGTAGCAGCTTCCCTGCGGGAGAAAGTCTCTTTGCTAAAATCGCATTATTAGGCGAAAGTACGTTACAATTCAGTAGCCTGTCCTAAAGCTTGCTGTTAGGAGGGAATCTGCAGCTTGCAGTGAAAGCGCTTCCAGAGGGGAGTCTAATGAGGGAAACATTTGATGGTAGCAGCTTCCCTGTGGGAGATACTCTCTTTGCCAAAATCGCATTATTAGGTGAAAGTAAGATACAATTCAGTACCCTATCCTAAAGCTTGCTGTTAGGAGGGAATCTGCAGCTTGCAGTGAAAGCGCTTCCAGAGGGGAGTCTAATGAGGGCAAACATTTGATGGTAGCAGCTTCCCTGCGGGAGATAGTCTCTTTGCCAAAATCGCATTATTAGGCGAAAGTAAGTTACAATTCAGGACCCTATCCTAAAGCTTGCAGTTAGGAGGGAATCTGCAGCTTGCAGTGAAAGCGCTTCCACAGGGTAGTCTAATGAGGGGAAACATTTGATGGTAGCAGCTTCCCTGCGGGAGATACTCTCTTCTCCAAAATCGCATTATTAGGCGAAAGTAAGTTACAATTCAGTACCCTATCCTAAAGCTTGCTGTTAGGAGGGAATCTGCAGCTTGCAGTGAAAGCGCTTCCAGAGGGGAGTCTAATGAGGGCAAACATTTGATGGTAGCAGCTTCCCTGCGGGAGATATTCTCTTTGCCAAAATCGCCTTATTAGCCGCAGTTAAGTTACAATTCAGTACCCTATCCTAAAGCTTGCTGTTAGGAGGGAATCTGCAGCTTGCAGTGAAAGCGCTTCCAGAGGGGAGTCTAATGAGGGCAAGCATTTGATGGTAGCAGCTTCCCTGCGGGAGATACTCTCTTTGCCAAAATCGCATTATTAGGCGAAAGTAAGTTACAATTCAGTACCCTATCCTAAAGCTTGCTGTTAGGAGGGAATCTGCAGCTTGCAGTGAAAGCGCTTCCAGAGGGGAGTCTAATGAGGGCAAACATTTGATGGTAGCAGCTTCCCTGCGGGAGATACTCTCTTTGCCAAAATCGCATTATTAGGCGAAAGTAAGTTACAATTCAGTACCCTATCCTAAAGCTTGCTGTTAGGAGGGAATCTGCAGCTTGCAGTGAAAGCGCTTCCAGAGGGGAGTCTAATGAGGGCAAACATTTGATGGTAGCAGCTTCCCTGCGGGAGAAAGTCTCTTTGCTAAAATCGCATTATTAGGCGAAAGTACGTTACAATTCAGTAGCCTATCCTAAAGCTTGCTGTTAGGAGGGAATCTGCAGCTTGCAGTGAAAGCGCTTCCAGAGGGGAGTCTAATGAGGGAAACATTTGATGGTAGCAGCTTCCCTGCGGGAGATACTCTCTTTGCCAAAATCGCATTATTAGGTGAAAGTAAGATACAATTCAGTACCCTATCCTAAAGCTTGCTGTTAGGAGGGAATCTGCAGCTTGCAGTGAAAGCGCTTCCAGAGGGGAGTCTAATGAGGGCAAACATTTGATGGTAGCAGCTTCCCTGCGGGAGATAGTCTCTTTGCCAAAATCGCATTATTAGGCGAAAGTAAGTTACAATTCAGGACCCTATCCTAAAGCTTGCAGTTAGGAGGGAATCTGCAGCTTGCAGTGAAAGCGCTTCCACAGGGTAGTCTAATGAGGGGAAACATTTGATGGTAGCAGCTTCCCTGCGGGAGATACTCTCTTCTCCAAAATCGCATTATTAGGCGAAAGTAAGTTACAATTCAGTACCCTATCCTAAAGCTTGCTGTTAGGAGGGAATCTGCAGCTTGCAGTGAAAGCGCTTCCAGAGGGGAGTCTAATGAGGGCAAACATTTGATGGTAGCAGCTTCCCTGCGGGAGATATTCTCTTTGCCAAAATCGCCTTATTATCTGCAGTTAAGTTACAATTCAGTACCCTATCCTAAAGCTTGCTGTTAGGAGGGAATCTGCAGCTTGCAGTGAAAGCGCTTCCAGAGGGGAGTCTAATGAGGGCAAGCATTTGATGGTAGCAGCTTCCCTGCGGGAGATACTCTCTTTGCCAAAATCGCATTATTAGGCGAAAGTAAGTTACAATTCAGTACCCTATCCTAAAGCTTGCTGTTAGGAGGGAATCTGCAGCTTGCAGTGAAAGCGCTTCCAGAGGGGAGTCTAATGAGGGCAAACATTTGATGGTAGCAGCTTCCCTGCGGGAGATATTCTCTTTGCCAAATTCTCCTGATTAGCCGCAGTTAAGTTACAATTCAGTACCCTATCCTAAAGCTTGCTGTTAGGAGGGAATCTGCAGCTTGCAGTGAAAGCGCTTCCAGAGGGGAGTCTAATGAGGGCAAACATTTGATGGTAGCAGCTTCCCTGCCGGAGATACTCTCTTTGCCAAAATCGCATTATTAGGCGAAAGTAAGTTACAATTCAGTACCCTATCCTAAAGCTTGCTGTTAGGAGGGAATCTGCAGCTTGCAGTGAAAGCGCTTCCAGAGGGGAGTCTAATGAGGGCAAACATTTGATGGTAGCAGCTTCCCTGCGGGAGATACTCTCTTTGCCAAAATCGCATTATTAGGCGAAAGTAAGATACAATTCAGGACCCTATCCTAAAGCTTGCAGTTAGGAGGGAATCTGCAGCTTGCAGTGAAAGCGCTTCCAGAGGGGAGTCTAATGAGGGCAAACATTTGATGGTAGCAGCTTCCCTGCGGGAGATACTCTCTTTGCCATAATCGCATTATTAGGCGAAAGTAAGTTACAATTCAGTACCCTATCCTAAAGCTTGCTGTTAGGAGGGAATCTGCAGCTTGCAGTGAAAGCGCTTCCAGAGGGGAGTCTAATGAGGGCAAACATTTGATGGTAGCAGCTTCCCTGCGGGAGATACTCTCTTTGCCATAATCGCATTATTAGGCAAAAGTAAGTTACAATTCAGTACCCTATCCTAAAGCTTGCTGTTAGGAGGGAATCTGCAGCTTGCAGTGAAAGCGCTTCCAGAGGGGAGTCTAATGAGGGCAAACATTTGATGGTAGCAGCTTCCCTGCCGGAGATACTCTCTTTGCCAAAATCGCATTATTAGGCGAAAGTAAGTTACAATTCAGTACCCTATCCTAAAGCTTGCTGTTAGGAGGGAATCTGCAGCTTGCAGTGAAAGCGCTTCCAGAGGGGAGTCTAATGAGGGCAAAGATTTGATGGTAGCAGCTTCCCTGCGGGAGATACTCTCTTTGCCAAAATCGCATTATTAGGCGAAAGTAAGATACAATACAGGACCCTATCCTAAAGCTTGCAGTTAGGAGGGAATCTGCAGCTTGCAGTGAAAGCGCTTCCAGAGGGGAGTCTAATGAGGGCAAACATTTGATGGTAGCAGCTTCCCTGCGGGAGAAAGTCTCTTTTCCAAAATCGCATTATTAGGCGAAAGTAAGTTACAATTCAGGACACTATCCTAAAGCTTGCTGTTAGGAGGGAATCTGCAGCTTGCAGTGAAAGCGATTCCACAGGGTAGTCTAATGAGGGCAAACATTTGATGGTAGCAGCTTCCCTGCGGGAGATATTCTCTTTGCCATAATCGCCTTATTAGCCGCAGTTAAGTTACAATTCAGTAGCCTATCCTAAAGCTTGCTGTTAGGAGGGAATCTGCAGCTTGCAGTGAAAGCGCTTCCAGAGGGGAGTCTAATGAGGGCAAACATTTGATGGTAGCAGCTTCCCTGCGGGAGATACTCTCTTTGCTAAAATCGCATTATTAGGCGAAAGTACGTTACAATTCAGTACCCTATCCTAAAGCTTGCTGTTAGGAGGGCATCTGCAGCTTGCAGTGAAAGTGCTTCCAGAGGGGAGTCTAATGAGGGCAAACATTTGATGGTAGCAGCTTCCCTGCGGGAGAAAGTCTCTTTGCCAAAATCGCATTATTAGGCGAAAGTAAGTTACAATTCAGGACCCTATCCTAAAGCTTGCAGTTAGGAGGGAATCTGCAGCTTGCAGTGAAAGCGCTTCCACAGGGTAGTCTAATGAGGGGAAACATTTGATGGTAGCAGCTTCCCTGCGGGAGATAGTCTCTTTTCCAAAATCGCATTATTCGGCGAAAGTAAGTTACAATTCATTACCCTAACCTAAAGCTTGCTGTTAGGAGGGAATCTGCAGCTTGCAGTGAAAGCGCTTCCAGAGGGGAGTCTAATGAGGGCAAACATTTGATGGTAACAGCTTCCCTGCGGGAGATATTCTCTTTGCCAAAATCGCCTTATTAGCCGCAGTTAAGTTACAATTCAGTACCCTATCCTAAAGCTTGCTGTTAGGAGGGAATCTGCAGCTTGCAGCGAAAGCGCTTCCAGAGGGGAGTCTAATGAGGGCAAGCATTTGATGGTAGCAGCTTCCCTGCGGGAGATACTCTCTTTGCCAAAATCGCATTATTAGGCGAAAGTAAGTTACAATTCAGTACCCTATCCTAAAGCTTGCTGTTAGGAGGGAATCTGCAGCTTGCAGTGAAAGCGCTTCCAGAGGGGAGTCTAATGAGGGCAAACATTTGATGGTAGCAGCTTCCCTGCGGGAGATATTCTCTTTGCCAAATTCTCCTTATTAGCCGCAGTTAAGTTACAATTCAGTACCCTATCCTAAAGCTTGCTGTTAGGAGGGAATCTGCAGCTTGCAGTGAAAGCGCTTCCAGAGGGGAGTCTAATGAGGGCAAACATTTGATGGTAGCAGCTTCCCTGCCGGAGATACTCTCTTTGCCAAAATCGCATTATTAGGCGAAAGTAAGTTACAATTCAGTACCCTATCCTAAAGCTTGCTGTTAGGAGGGAATCTGCAGCTTGCAGTGAAAGCGCTTCCAGAGGGGAGTCTAATGAGGGCAAAGATTTGATGGTAGCAGCTTCCCTGCGGGAGATACTCTCTTTGCCAAAATCGCATTATTAGGCGAAAGTAAGATACAATTCAGGACCCTATCCTAAAGCTTGCAGTTAGGAGGGAATCTGCAGCTTGCAGTGAAAGCGCTTCCAGAGGGGAGTCTAATGAGGGCAAACATTTGATGGTAGCAGCTTCCCTGCGGGAGATACTCTCTTTGCCAAAATCGCATTATTAGGCGAAAGTAAGTTACAATTCAGTACCCTATCCTAAAGCTTGCCGTTAGGAGGGAATCTGCAGCTTGCAGTGAAAGCGCTTCCAGAGGGGAGTCTAATGAGGGCAAACATTTGATGGTAGCAGCTTCCCTGGGGGAGAAAGTCTCTTTTCCAAAATCGCATTATTAGGCGAAAGTAAGTTACAATTCAGGACCCTATCCTAAAGCTTGCTGTTAGGAGGGAAT
Organism: Phaenicophaeus curvirostris; assembly: GCF_032191515.1. NCBI lineage: Eukaryota > Metazoa > Chordata > Aves > Cuculiformes > Cuculidae > Phaenicophaeus > Phaenicophaeus curvirostris. The sequence goes on from NW_027206757.1 coordinate 354,649, forward strand.
CTGCAGCTTGCAGTGAAAGCGATTCCACAGGGTAGTCTAATGAGGGCAAACATTTGATGGTAGCAGCTTCCCTGCGGGAGATATTCTCTTTGCCATAATCACCTTATTAGCCGCAGTTAAGTTACAATTCAGTACACTGTCCTACAGCTTGCTGTTAGGAGGGAATCTGCAGCTTGCAGTGAAAGCGCTTCCAGAGGGGAGTCTAATGAGGGCAAACATTTGATGGTAGCAGCTTCCCTGCGGGAGATACTCTCTTTGCTAAAATCGCATTATTAGGCGAAAGTACGTTACAATTCAGTACCCTATCCTAAAGCTTGCTGTTAGGAGGGCATCTGCAGCTTGCAGTGAAAGTGCTTCCAGAGGGGAGTCTAATGAGGGCAAACATTTGATGGTAGCAGCTTCCCTGCGGGAGAAAGTCTCTTTGCCAAAATCGCATTATTAGGCGAAAGTAAGTTACAATTCAGGACCCTATCCTAAAGCTTGCAGTTAGGAGGGAATCTGCAGCTTGCAGTGAAAGCGCTTCCACAGGGTAGTCTAATGAGGGGAAACATTTGATGGTAGCAGCTTCCCTGCGGGAGATAGTCTCTTTTCCAAAATCGCATTATTAGGCGAAAGTAAGTTACAATTCATTACCCTAACCTAAAGCTTGCTGTTAGGAGGGAATCTGCAGCTTGCAGTGAAAGCGCTTCCAGAGGGGAGTCTAATGAGGGCAAACATTTGATGGTAACAGCTTCCCTGCGGGAGATATTCTCTTTGCCAAAATCACCTTATTAGCCGCAGTTAAGTTACAATTCAGTACCCTATCCTAAAGCTTGCTGTTAGGAGGGAATCTGCAGCTTGCAGCGAAAGCGCTTACAGAGGGGAGTCTAATGAGGGCAAGCATTTGATGGTAGCAGCTTCCCTGCGGGAGATACTCTCTTTGCCAAAATCGCATTATTAGGCGAAAGTAAGTTACAATTCAGTACCCTATCCTAAAGCTTGCTGTTAGGAGGGAATCTGCAGCTTGCAGTGAAACCGCTTCCAGAGGGGAGTCTAATGAGGGCAAACATTTGATGGTAGCAGCTTCCCTGCGGGAGATATTCTCTTTGCCAAATTCTCCTTATTAGCCGCAGTTAAGTTACAATTCAGTACCCTATCCTAAAGCTTGCTGTTAGGAGGGAATCTGCAGCTTGCAGTGAAAGCGCTTCCAGAGGGGAGTCTAATGAGGGCAAACATTTGATGGTAGCAGCTTCCCTGCCGGAGATACTCTCTTTGCCAAAATCGCATTATTAGGCGAAAGTAAGTTACAATTCAGTACCCTATCCTAAAGCTTGCTGTTAGGAGGGAATCTGCAGCTTGCAGTGAAAGCGCTTCCAGAGGGGAGTCTAATGAGGGCAAACATTTGATGGTAGCAGCTTCCCTGCGGGAGATAGTCTCTTTGCCAATATCGCATTATTAGGCGAAAGTAAGTTACAATTCAGTACCCTATCCTAAAGCTTGCTGTTAGGAGGGAATCTGCAGCTTGCAGTGAAAGCGCTTCCAGAGGGGGGTCTAATGAGGGCAAATATTTGATGGTAGCAGCTTCCCTGCGGGAGATATTCTCTTTGCCATAATCGCCTTATTAGCCGCATTTAAGTTACAATTCAGTACCCTATCCTAAAGCTTGCTGTTAGGAGGGAATCTGCAGCTTGCAGTGAAAGCGCTTCCAGAGGGGAGTCTAATGAGGGCAAACATTTGATGGTAGCAGCTTCCCTGCGGGAGATACTCTCTTTGCCAAAATCGCATTATTAGGCGAAAGTAAGATACAATTCAGTACACTGTCCTACAGCTTGCCGTTAGGAGGGAATCTGCAGCTTGCAGTGAAAGCGCTTCCAGAGGGGAGTCTAATGAGGGCAAACATTTGATGGTAGCAGCTTCCCTGCGGGAGATACTCTCTTTGCCAAAATCGCATTATTAGGCGAAAGTAAGTTACAATTCAGGACCCTATCCTAAAGCTTGCTGTTAGGAGGGAATCTGCAGCTTGCAGTGAAAGCGATTCCACAGGGTAGTCTAATGAGGGCAAACATTTGATGGTAGCAGATTCCCTGCGGGAGATATTCTCTTTGCCAAAATCGCCTTATTAGCCGCAGTTAAGTTACAATTCAGTACACTGTCCTACAGCTTGCTGTTAGGAGGGAATCTGCAGCTTGCAGTGAAAGCGCTTCCAGAGGGGAGTCTAATGAGGGCAAACATTTGATGGTAGCAGCTTCCCTGCGGGAGATATTCTCTTTGCCAAATTCTCCTTATTAGCAGCAGTTAAGTTACAATTCAGTACCCTATCCTAAAGCTTGCTGTTAGGAGGGAATCTGCAGCTTGCTGTGAAAGCGCTTCCAGAGGGGAGTCTAATGAGGGCAAACATTTGATGGTAGCAGCTTCCCTGCCGGAGATACTCTCTTTGCCAAAATCGCATTATTAGGCGAAAGTAAGTTACAATTCAGTACCCTATCCTAAAGCTTGCTGTTAGGAGGGAATCTGCAGCTTGCAGTGAAAGCGCTTCCAGAGGGGAGTCTAATGAGGGCAAAGATTTGATGGTAGCAGCTTCCCTGCGCGAGATACTCTCTTTGCCAAAATCGCATTATTAGGCGAAAGTAAGTTACAATTCAGGACCCTATCCTAAAGCTTGCAGTTAGGAGGGAATCTGCAGCTTGCAGTGAAAGCGCTTCCAGAGGGTAGTCTAATGAGGGCAAAGATTTGATGGTAGCAGCTTCCCTGCGGGAGATATTCTCTTTGCCAAAATCGCCTTATTAGCCGCAGTTAAGTTACAATTCAGTACACTGTCCTACAGCTTGCTGTTAGGAGGGAATCTGCAGCTTGCAGTGAAAGCGCTTCCAGAGGGGAGTCTAATGAGGGCAAACATTTGATGGTAGCAGCTTCCCTGCGGGTGATACTCTCTTTGCCAAAATCGCATTATTAGGCGAAAGTAAGTTACAATTCAGTACCCTATCCTAAAGCTTGCTGTTAGGAGGGAATCTGCAGCTTGCAGTGAAAGCGCTTCCAGAGGGGAGTCTAATGAGGGCAAACATTTGATGGTAGCAGCTTCCCTGCGGGAGATACTCTCTTTGCCATAATCGCATTATTAGCCGCAGTTAAGTTACAATTCAGTACCCTATCCTAAAGCTTGCTGTTAGGAGGGAATCTGCAGCTTGCAGTGAAAGCGCTTCCAGAGGGGAGTCTAATGAGGGCAAACATTTGATGGTAGCAGCTTCCCTGCGGGAGATAGTCTCTTTGCCAAAATCGCATTATTAGGCGAAAATAAGTTACAATTCAGTACCCTATCCTAAAGCTTGCTGTTAGGAGGGAATCTGCAGCTTGCAGTGAAAGCGCTTCCAGAGGGGAGTCTAATGAGGGCAAACATTTGATGGTAGCAGCTTCCCTGCGGGAGATAGTCTCTTTGCCAAAATCGCCTTATTAGGCGAAAGTAAGTTACAATTCAGGACCCTATCCTAAAGCTTGCTGTTAGGAGGGAATCTGCAGCTTGCAGTGAAAGCGCTTCCAGAGGGGAGTCTAATGAGGGCAAACATTTGATGGTAGCAGCTTCCCTGCCGGAGATACTCTCTTTGACAAAATCGCATTATTAGGCGAAAGTAAGTTACAATTCAGTACCCTATCCTAAAGCTTGCTGTTAGGAGGGAATCTGCAGCTTGCAGTGAAAGCGCTTCCAGAGGGGGGTCTAATGAGGGCAAATATTTGATGGTAGCAGCTTCCCTGCGGGAGATATTCTCTTTGCCATAATCGCCTTATTAGCCGCATTTAAGTTACAATTCAGTACCCTATCCTAAAGCTTGCTGTTAGGAGGGAATCTGCAGCTTGCAGTGAAAGCGCTTCCAGAGGGGAGTCTAATGAGGGCAAACATTTGATGGTAGCAGCTTCCCTGCGGGAGATACTCTCTTTGCCAAAATCGCATTATTAGGCGAAAGTAAGATACAATTCAGTACACTGTCCTACAGCTTGCCGTTAGGAGGGAATCTGCAGCTTGCAGTGAAAGCGCTTCCAGAGGGGAGTCTAATGAGGGCAAACATTTGATGGTAGCAGCTTCCCTGCGGGAGATACTCTCTTTGCCAAAATCGCATTATTAGGCGAAAGTAAGTTACAATTCAGGACCCTATCCTAAAGCTTGCTGTTAGGAGGGAATCTGCAGCTTGCAGTGAAAGCGATTCCACAGGGTAGTCTAATGAGGGCAAACATTTGATGGTAGCAGATTCCCTGCGGGAGATATTCTCTTTGCCAAAATCGCCTTATTAGCCGCAGTTAAGTTACAATTCAGTACACTGTCCTACAGCTTGCTGTTAGGAGGGAATCTGCAGCTTGCAGTGAAAGCGCTTCCAGAGGGGAGTCTAATGAGGGCAAACATTTGATGGTAGCAGCTTCCCTGCGGGAGATATTCTCTTTGCCAAATTCTCCTTATTAGCCGCAGTTAAGTTACAATTCAGTACCCTATCCTAAAGCTTGCTGTTAGGAGGGAATCTGCAGCTTGCTGTGAAAGCGCTTCCAGAGGGGAGTCTAATGAGGGCAAACATTTGATGGTAGCAGCTTCCCTGCCGGAGATACCCTCTTTGCCAAAATCGCATTATTAGGCGAAAGTAAGTTACAATTCAGTACCCTATCCTAAAGCTTGCTGTTAGGAGGGAATCTGCAGCTTGCAGTGAAAGCGCTTCCAGAGGGGAGTCTAATGAGGGCAAAGATTTGATGGTAGCAGCTTCCCTGCGGGAGATACTCTCTTTGCCAAAATCGCATTATTAGGCGAAAGTAAGTTACAATTCAGGACCCTATCCTAAAGCTTGCAGTTAGGAGGGAATCTGCAGCTTGCAGTGAAAGCGCTTCCAGAGGGTAGTCTAATGAGGGCAAAGATTTGATGGTAGCAGCTTCCCTGCGGGAGATATTCTCTTTGCCAAAATCGCCTTATTAGCCGCAGTTAAGTTACAATTCAGTACACTGTCCTACAGCTTGCTGTTAGGAGGGAATCTGCAGCTTGCAGTGAAAGCGCTTCCAGAGGGGAGTCTAATGAGGGCAAACATTTGATGGTAGCAGCTTCCCTGCGGGTGATACTCTCTTTGCCAAAATCGCATTATTAGGCGAAAGTAAGTTACAATTCAGTACCCTATCCTAAAGCTTGCTGTTAGGAGGGAATCTGCAGCTTGCAGTGAAAGCGCTTCCAGAGGGGAGTCTAATGAGGGCAAACATTTGATGGTAGCAGCTTCCCTGCGGGAGATACTCTCTTTGCCATAATCGCCTTATTAGCCGCAGTTAAGTTACAATTCAGTACCCTATCCTAAAGCTTGCTGTTAGGAGGGAATCTGCAGCTTGCAGTGAAAGCGCTTCCAGAGGGGAGTCTAATGAGGGCAAACATTTGATGGTAGCAGCTTCCCTGCGGGAGATAGTCTCTTTGCCAAAATCGCATTATTAGGCGAAAATAAGTTACAATTCAGTACCCTATCCTAAAGCTTGCTGTTAGGAGGGAATCTGCAGCTTGCAGTGAAAGCGCTTCCAGAGGGGAGTCTAATGAGGGCAAAGATTTGATGGTAGCAGCTTCCCTGCGGGAGATAGTCTCTTTGCCAAAATCGCCTTATTAGGCGAAAGTAAGTTACAATTCAGGACCCTATCCTAAAGCTTGCTGTTAGGAGGGAATCTGCAGCTTGCAGTGAAAGCGCTTCCAGAGGGGAGTCTAATGAGGGCAAACATTTGATGGTAGTAGCTTCCCTGCCGGAGATACTCTCTTTGACAAAATCGCATTATTAGGCGAAAGTAAGTTACAATTCAGTACCCTATCCTAAAGCTTGCTGTTAGGAGGGAATCTGCAGCTTGCAGTGAAAGCGCTTCCAGAGGGGAGTCTAATGAGGGCAAACATTTGATGGTAGCAGCTTCCCTGCGGGAGATAGTCTCTTTGCCAAAATCGCATTATTAGGCGAAAGTAAGTTACAATTCAGTACCCTATCCTAAAGCTTGCTGTTAGGAGGGAATCTGCAGCTTGCAGTGAAAGCGCTTCCAGAGGGGGGTCTAATGAGGGCAAATATTTGATGGTAGCAGCTTCCCTGCGGGAGATATTCTCTTTGCCATAATCGCCTTATTAGCCGCATTTAAGTTACAATTCAGTACCCTATCCTAAAGCTTGCTGTTAGGAGGGAATCTGCAGCTTGCAGTGAAAGCGCTTCCAGAGGGGAGTCTAATGAGGGCAAACATTTGATGGTAGCAGCTTCCCTGCGGGAGATACTCTCTTTGCCAAAATCGCATTATTAGGCGAAAGTAAGATACAATTCAGTACACTGTCCTACAGCTTGCCGTTAGGAGGGAATCTGCAGCTTGCAGTGAAAGCGCTTCCAGAGGGGAGTCTAATGAGGGCAAACATTTGATGGTAGCAGCTTCCCTGCGGGAGATATTCTCTTTGCCAAATTCTCCTTATTAGCCGCAGTTAAGTTACAATTCAGTACCCTATCCTAAAGCTTGCTGTTAGGAGGGAATCTGCAGCTTGCTGTGAAAGCGCTTCCAGAGGGGAGTCTAATGAGGGCAAACATTTGATGGTAGCAGCTTCCCTGCCGGAGATACTCTCTTTGCCAAAATCGCATTATTAGGCGAAAGTAAGTTACAATTCAGTACCCTATCCTAAAGCTTGCTGTTAGGAGGGAATCTGCAGCTTGCAGTGAAAGCGCTTCCAGAGGGGAGTCTAATGAGGGCAAAGATTTGATGGTAGCAGCTTCCCTGCGGGAGATACTCTCTTTGCCAAAATCGCATTATTAGGCGAAAGTAAGTTACAATTCAGGACCCTATCCTAAAGCTTGCAGTTAGGAGGGAATCTGCAGCTTGCAGTGAAAGCGCTTCCAGAGGGTAGTCTAATGAGGGCAAAGATTTGATGGTAGCAGCTTCCCTGCGGGAGATATTCTCTTTGCCAAAATCGCCTTATTAGCCGCAGTTAAGTTACAATTCAGTACACTGTCCTACAGCTTGCTGTTAGGAGGGAATCTGCAGCTTGCAGTGAAAGCGCTTCCAGAGGGGAGTCTAATGAGGGCAAACATTTGATGGTAGCAGCTTCCCTGCGGGTGATACTCTCTTTGCCAAAATCGCATTATTAGGCGAAAGTAAGTTACAATTCAGTACCCTATCCTAAAGCTTGCTGTTAGGAGGGAATCTGCAGCTTGCAGTGAAAGCGCTTCCAGAGGGGAGTCTAATGAGGGCAAACATTTGATGGTAGCAGCTTCCCTGCGGGAGATAGTCTCTTTGCCATAATCGCCTTATTAGCCGCAGTTAAGTTACAATTCAGTACCCTATCCTAAAGCTTGCTGTTAGGAGGGAATCTGCAGCTTGCAGTGAAAGCGCTTCCAGAGGGGAGTCTAATGAGGGCAAACATTTGATGGTAGCAGCTTCCCTGCGGGAGATAGTCTCTTTGCCAAAATCGCATTATTAGGCGAAAATAAGTTACAATTCAGTACCCTATCCTAAAGCTTGCTGTTAGGAGGGAATCTGCAGCTTGCAGTGAAAGCGCTTCCAGAGGGGAGTCTAATGAGGGCAAAGATTTGATGGTAGCAGCTTCCCTGCGGGAGATAGTCTCTTTGCCAAAATCGCCTTATTAGGCGAAAGTAAGTTACAATTCAGGACCCTATCCTAAAGCTTGCTGTTAGGAGGGAATCTGCAGCTTGCAGTGAAAGCGCTTCCAGAGGGGAGTCTAATGAGGGCAAACATTTGATGGTAGCAGCTTCCCTGCGGGAGATAGTCTCTTTGCCAAAATCGCATTATTAGGCGAAAATAAGTTACAATTCAGTACCCTATCCTAAAGCTTGCTGTTAGGAGGGAATCTGCAGCTTGCAGTGAAAGCGCTTCCAGAGGGGAGTCTAATGAGGGCAAAGATTTGATGGTAGCAGCTTCCCTGCGGGAGATAGTCTCTTTGCCAAAATCGCCTTATTAGGCGAAAGTAAGTTACAATTCAGGACCCTATCCTAAAGCTTGCTGTTAGGAGGGAATCTGCAGCTTGCAGTGAAAGCGCTTCCAGAGGGGAGTCTAATGAGGGCAAACATTTGATGGTAGCAGCTTCCCTGCCGGAGATACTCTCTTTGACAAAATCGCATTATTAGGCGAAAGTAAGTTACAATTCAGTACCCTATCCTAAAGCTTGCTGTTAGGAGGGAATCTGCAGCTTGAAGTGAAAGCGCTTCCAGAGGGGAGTCTAATGAGGGCAAAGATTTGATGGTAGCAGCTTCCCTGCGGGAGATAGTCTCTTTGCCAAAATCGCATTATTAGGCGAAAGTAAGATACAATTCAGTACCCTATCCTAAAGCTTGCAGTTAGGAGGGAATCTGCAGCTTGCAGTGAAAGCGCTTCCAGAGGGGAGTCTAATGAGGGCAAACATTTGATGGTAGCAGCTTCCCTGCGGGAGATAGTCTCTTTGCCATAATCGCCTTATTAGCCGCAGTTAAGTTACAATTCAGTACCCTATCCTAAAGCTTGCTGTTAGGAGGGAATCTGCAGCTTGCAGTGAAAGCGCTTCCAGAGGGGAGTCTAATGAGGGCAAACATTTGATGGTAGCAGCTTCCCTGCGGGAGATAGTCTCTTTGCCAAAATCGCATTATTAGGCGAAAATAAGTTACAATTCAGTACCCTATCCTAAAGCTTGCTGTTAGGAGGGAATCTGCAGCTTGCAGTGAAAGCGCTTCCAGAGGGGAGTCTAATGAGGGCAAAGATTTGATGGTAGCAGCTTCCCTGCGGGAGATAGTCTCTTTGCCAAAATCGCCTTATTAGGCGAAAGTAAGTTACAATTCAGGACCCTATCCTAAAGCTTGCTGTTAGGAGGGAATCTGCAGCTTGCAGTGAAAGCGCTTCCAGAGGGGAGTCTAATGAGGGCAAACATTTGATGGTAGCAGCTTCCCTGCGGGAGATACTCTCTTTGCCAAAATCGCATTATTAGGCGAAAGTAAGTTACAATTCAGTACCCTATCCTAAAGCTTGCTGTTAGGAGGGAATCTGCAGCTTGCAGTGAAAGCGCTTCCAGAGGGGAGTCTAATGAGGGGAAACATTTGATGGTAGCAGCTTCCCTGCGGGAGAAAGTCTCTTTGCTAAAATCGCCTTATTAGGCGAAAGTACGTTACAATTCAGTACCCTTTCCTAAAGCTTGCTGTTAGGAGGGAATCTGCAGCTTGCAGTGAAAGCGCTTCCAGAGGGGAGTCTAATGAGGGAAACATTTGATGGTAGCAGCTTCCCTGCGGGAGATACTCTCTTTGCCAAAATCGCATTATTAGGTGAAAGTAAGATACAATTCAGTACACTATCCTAAAGCTTGCTGTTAGGAGGGAATCTGCAGCTTGCAGTGAAAGCGCTTCCAGAGGGGAGTCTAATGAGGGCAAAGATTTGATGGTAGCAGCTTCCCTGCGGGAGATACTCTCTTTGCCAAAATCGCCTTATTAGGCGAAAGTAAGTTACAATTCAGGACCCTATCCTAAAGCTTGCTGTTAGGAGGGAATATGCAGCTTGCAGTGAAAGCGCTTCCACAGGGTAGTGTAATGAGGGGAAACATTTGATGGTAGCAGCTTCCCTGCGGGAGATAGTCTCTTTGCCATAATCGCCTTATTAGCCGCATTTAAGTTACAATTCAGTACCCTATCCTAAAGCTTGCTGTTAGGAGGGAATCTGCAGCTTGCAGTGAAAGCGCTTCCAGAGGGGAGTCTAATGAGGGCAAACATTTGATGGTAGCAGCTTCCCTGCGGGAGATACTCTCTTTTCCAAAATCGCATTATTAGGCGAAAGTAAGTTACAATTCAGTACCCTATCCTAAAGCTTGCCGTTAGGAGGGAATCTGCAGCTTGCAGTGAAAGCGCTTCCAGAGGGGAGTCTAATGAGGGCAAACATTTGATGGTAGCAGCTTCCCTGCGGGAGATACTCTCTTTGCCAAAATCGCATTATTAGGCGAAAGTAAGTTACAATTCAGGACCCTATCCTAAAGCTTGCTGTTAGGAGGGAATCTGCAGCTTGCAGTGAAAGCGCTTCCAGAGGGGAGTCTAATGAGGGCAAACATTTGATGGTAGCATCTTCCCTGCGGGAGATACTCTCTTTGCCAAAATCGCATTATTAGGCGAAAGTAAGTTACAATTCAGGACCCTATCCTAAAGCTTGCTGTTAGGAGGGAATCTGCATCTTGCAGTGAAAGCGCTTCCAGAGGGGAGTCTAATGAGGGCAAACATTTGATGTTAGCAGCTTCCCTGCGGGTGATACTCTCTTTGCCAAAATCGCATTATTAGGCGAAAGTAAGTTACAATTCAGTACCCTATCCTAAATCTTGCTGTTAGGAGGGAATCTGCAGCTTGCAGTGAAAGCGCTTCCAGAGGGGAGTCTAATGAGGGCAAACATTTGATGGTAGCAGCTTCCCTGCGGGAGATAGTCTCTTTGCCATAATCGCCTTATTAGCCGCAGTTAAGTTACAATTCAGTACCCTATCCTAAAGCTTGCTGTTAGGAGGGAATCTGCAGCTTGCAGTGAAAGCGCTTCCAGAGGGGAGTCTAATGAGGGCAAACATTTGATGGTAGCAGCTTCCCTGCGGGAGATAGTCTCTTTGCCAAAATCGCATTATTAGGCGAAAGTAAGTTACAATTCAGTACCCTATCCTAAAGCTTGCTGTTAGGAGGGAATCTGCAGCTTGCAGTGAAAGCGCTTCCAGAGGGGAGTCTAATGAGGGCAAAGATTTGATGGTAGCAGCTTCCCTGCGGGAGATAGTCTCTTTGCCAAAATCGCCTTATTAGGCGAATGTAAGTTACAATTCAGGACCCTATCCTAAAGCTTGCTGTTAGGAGGGAATCTGCAGCTTGCAGTGAAAGCGCTTCCAGAGGGGAGTCTAATGAGGGCAAACATTTGATGGTAGCAGCTTCCCTGCGGGAGATACTCTCTTTGCCAAAATCGCATTATTAGGCGAAAGTAAGTTACAATTCAGTACCCTATCCTAAAGCTTGCTGTTAGGAGGGAATCTGCAGCTTGCAGTGAAAGCGCTTCCAGAGGGGAGTCTAATGAGGGCAAAGATTTGATGGTAGCAGCTTCCCTGCGGGAGAAAGTCTCTTTGCTAAAATCGCATTATTAGGCGAAAGTAAGTTACAATTCAGTACCCTTTCCTAAAGCTTGCTGTTAGGAGGGAATCTGCAGCTTGCAGTGAAAGCGCTTCCAGAGGGGAGTCTAATGAGGGAAACATTTGATGGTAGCAGCTTCCCTGCGGGAGATACTCTCTTTGCCAAAATCGCATTATTAGGTGAAAGTAAGATACAATTCAGTACCCTATCCTAAAGCTTGCTGTTAGGAGGGAATCTGCAGCTTGCAGTGAAAGCGCTTCCAGAGGGGAGTCTAATGAGGGCAAAGATTTGATGGTAGCAGCTTCCCTGCGGGAGATACTCTCTTTGCCAAAATCGCCTTATTAGGCGAAAGTAAGTTACAATTCAGGACCCTATCCTAAAGCTTGCAGTTAGGAGGGAATCTGCAGCTTGCAGTGAAAGCGCTTCCAGAGGGTAGTCTAATGAGGGGAAACATTTGATGGTAGCAGCTTCCCTGCGGGAGATAGTCTCTTTTCCAAAATCGCATTATTAGGCGAAAGTAAGTTACAATTCAGTACCCTATCCTAAAGCTTGCTGTTAGGAGGGAATCTGCAGCTTGCAGTGAAAGCGCTTCCAGAGGGGAGTCTAATGAGGGCAAACATTTGATGGTAGCAGCTTCCCTGCGGGAGATATTCTCTTTGCCATAATCGCCTTATTAGCCGCAGTTAAGTTACAATTCAGTACCCTATCCTAAAGCTTGCTGTTAGGAGGGAATCTGCAGCTTGCAGTGAAAGCGCTTCCAGAGGGGAGTCTAATGAGGGCAAACATTTGATGGTAGCAGCTTCCCTGCGGGAGATACTCTCTTTGCCAAAATCGCATTATTAGGAGAAAGTAAGTTACAATTCAGTACCCTATCCTAAAGCTTGCTGTTAGGAGGGAATCTGCAGCTTGCAGTGAAAGCGCTTCCAGAGGGTAGTCTAACGAGGGCAAACATTTGATGGTAACAGCTTCCCTGCGGGAGATACTCTCTTTGCCAAAATCGCATTATTAGGCGAAAGTAAGTTACAATTCAGTACCCTATCCTAAAGCTTGCTGTTAGGAGGGAATCTGCAGCTTGCAGTGAAAGCGCTTCCAGAGGGGATAAAATGAGGGCAAACATTTGATGGTAGCAGCTTCCCTGCGGGAGATCCTCTCTTTGCTATAATCGCATTATTAGTCGAAAGTAAGTTACAATTCAGTACCCTATCCTAAAGCTTGCTCTTAGGAGGGAATCTGCAGCTTGCAGTGAAAGCGCTTCCAGAGGGGAGTATAATGAGGGCAAACATTTGATGGTAGCAGCTTCCCTGCGGGAGATACTCTCTTTGCCAAAATCGCATTATTAGGCGAAAGTAAGTTACAATTCAGTACCCTATCCTAAAGCTTGCTGTTAGGAGGGAATCTGCAGCTTGCAGTGAAAGCGCTTCCAGAGGGGAGTCTAATGAGGGCAAACATTTGATGGTAGCAGCTTCCCTGCGGGAGATACTCTCTTTGCCAAAATCGCCTTATTAGCCGCAGTTAAGTTACAATTCAGTACCCTATCCTAAAGCTTGCTGTTAGGAGGGAATCTGCAGCTTGCAGTGAAAGCGCTTCCAGAGGGGAGTGTAATGAGGGCAAACATTTGATGGTAACAGCTTCCCTGCGGGAGATACTCTCTTTGCCAAAATCGCATTATTAGACGAAAGTAAGTTACAATTCAGGACCCTATCCTAAAGCTTGCTGTTAGGAGGGAATCTGCAGCTTGCAGTGAAAGCGCTTCCAGAGGGGAGTCTAATGAGGGCAAACATTTGATGGTAGCAGCTTCCCTGCGGGAGATAGTCTCTTTTCCAAAATCGCATTATTAGACGAAAGTAAGTTACAATTCAGTACCCTATCCTAAAGCTTGCTGTTAGGAGGGAATCTGCAGCTTGAAGTGAATGCGCTTCCAGAGGGTAGTCTAACGAGGGCAAACATTTGATGGTAGCAGCTTCCCTGCGGGAGATACTCTCTTTGCCAAAATCGCTTTATTATGCGAAAGTAAGTTACAATTCAGTACCCTATCCTAAAGCTTGCTGTTAGGAGGGAATCTGCAGCTTGCAGTGAAAGCGCTTCCAGAGGGGAGTCTAATGAGGGCAAATATTTGATGGTAGCAGCTTCCCTGCGGGAGATATTCTCTTTGCCATAATCACCTTATTAGCCGCAGTTAAGTTACAATTCAGGACACTATCCTAAAGCTTGCTGTTAGGAGGGAATCTGCAGCTTGCAGTGAAAGCGCTTCCAGAGGGGAGTCTAATGAGGGCGAACATTTGATGGTAACAGCTTCCCTGCGGGAGATACTCTCTTTGCCAAAATCGCATTATTAGACGAATGTAAGTTACAATTCAGTACCCTAACATAAAGTTGCTGTTAGGAGGGAATCTGCAGCTTGCAGTGAAAGCGCTTCCAGAGGGGAGTCTAACGAGGGCAAAAATTTGATGGTAGCAGCTTCCCTGCGGGAGATACTCTGTTTGCCAAAATCGCCTTATTAGCCGCAGTTAAGATACAATTCAGTACCCTATCCTAAAGCTTGCTGTTAGGAAGGAATCTGCAGCTTGCAGTGAAAGCGCTTCCAGAGGGGAGTCTAATGAGGGCAAACCTTTGATGGTAGCAGCTTCCCTGCGGGAGATACTCTCTTTGCTAATATAACATTATTAGGCCAAACTAAGATACAATGCAGTACCCTATCCTAAAGCTTGCTGTTAGGAGGGAATCTGCAGCTTGCAGTGAAAGCGCTTCCAGAGGGGAGTCTAATGAGGGCAAACGTTTGATGGTAACAGCTTCCCTGCGGGAGATATTCTCTTTGCCATAATCGCCTTATTAGGCGAAAGTAAGTTACAATTCAGTACCCTATCCTAAAGCTTGCTGTTAGGTGGGAATCTGCCGCTTGCAGTGAAAGCGCTTCCAGAGGGGAGTCTAATGAGGGCAAACATTTGATGGTAACAGCTTCACTGCGGGAGATATTCTCTTTTCCAAAATCGTCTTATTAGGCGAAAGTAAGTTACAATTCAGTACCCTATGCTAAAGCTTGCTGTTAGGAGGGAATCTGCAGCTTGCAGTGAAAGCGCTTCCAGAGGGGACTCTAATGAGGGCAAATATTTGATGGTAGCAGCTTCCCTGCGGGAGATACTCTCTTTGCCAAAATCGCCTTATTAAGCGAAAGTAAGTTACAATTCAGGACCCTATCCTAAAGCTTGCAGTTAGGAGGGAATCTGCAGCTTTCAGTGAAAGCGCTTCCACAGTGTAGTCTAATGAGGGGAAACATTTGATGGTAGCAGCTTCCCTGCGGGAGATAGTCTCTTTTCCAAAATCGCATTATTAGGCGAAAGTAAGTTACAATTCAGTACCCTATCCTAAAGCTTGCTGTTAGGAGGGAATCTGCAGCTTGCAGTGAAAGCGCTTCCAGAGGGGAGTCTAATGAGGGCAAACATTTGATGGTAACAGCTTCCCTGCGGGAGATATTCTCTTTGCCAAAATCGCATTATTAGCCGCAGTTAAGTTACAATTCAGTACACTATCCTAAAGCTTGCTGTTAGGAGGGAATCTGCAGCTTGCAGTGAAAGCGCTTCCAGAGGGGAGTCTAATGAGGGCAAGCATTTGATGGTAGCAGCTTCCCTGCGGGAGATAGTCTCTTTGCCAAAATCGCATTATTAGGCGAAAGTAAGTTACGATTCAGTACCCTATCCTAAAGCTTGCTGTTAGGAGGGAATCTGCAGCTTGCAGTGAAAGCGCTTCCAGAGGGGAGTCTAATGAGGGCAAACATTTGATGGTAGCAGCTTCCCTGCCGGAGATACTCTCTTTGCCAAAATCGCATTATTAGGCGAAAGTAAGTTACAATTCAGTACCCTATCCTAAAGCTTGCTGTTAGGAGGGAATCTGCAGCTTGCAGTGAAAGCGCTTCCAGAGGGGAGTCTAATGAGGGCAAAGATTTGATGGTAGCAGCTTCCCTGCGGGAGATACTCTCTTTGCCAAAATCGCATTATTAGGCGAAAGTAAGTTACAATTCAGTACCCTATCCTAAAGCTTGCAGTTAGGAGGGAATCTGCAGCTTGCAGTGAAAGCGCTTCCAGAGGGGAGTCTAATGAGGGCAAACATTTGATGGTAGCAGCTTCCCTGCGGGAGATACTCTCTTTGCCAAAATCGCATTATTAGGCGAAAGTAAGTTACAATTCAGTACCCTATCCTAAAGCTTGCTGTTAGGAGGGAATCTGCAGCTTGAAGTGAATGCGCTTCCAGAGGGGAGTCTAATGAGGGCAAATATTTGATGGTAGCAGCTTCCCTGCGGGATATATTCTCTTTGACATAATCGCCTTATTAGTCGCATTTAAGTTACAATTCAGTACCCTATCCTAAAGCTTGCTGTTAGGAGGGAATCTGCAGCTTGCAGTGAAAGCGCTTCCAGAGGGGAGTCTAATGAGGGCAAACATTTGATGGTAGCAGCTTCCCTGCGGGAGATACTCTCTTTGCCAAAATCGCATTATTAGGCGAAAGTAAGTTACAATTCAGTACCCTATCCTAAAGCTTGCTGTTAGGAGGGAATCTGCAGCTTGCAGTGAAAGCGCTTCCAGAGGGGAGTCTAATGAGGGCAAACATTTGATGGTAGCAGCTTCCCTGCCGGAGATACTCTCTTTGCCAAAATCGCCTTATTAGCCGCAGTTAAGTTACAATTCAGTACCCTATCCTAAAGCTTGCTGTTAGGAGGGAATCTGCAGCTTGCAGTGAAAGCGATTCCACAGAGTAGTCTAATGAGGGCAAACATTTGATGGTAGCAGCTTCCCTGCGGGAGATACTCTCTTTGCCAAAATCGCATTATTAGGCGAAAGTAAGTTACAATTCATTACCCTATCCTAAAGCTTGCTGTTAGGAGGGAATCTGCAGCTTGCAGTGAATGCGCTTCCAGAGGGTAGTCTAATGAGGGCAAACATTTGATGGTAACAGCTTCCCTGCGGGAGATACTCTCTTTGCCAAAATCGCATTATTAGGCGAAAGTAAGATACAATTCAGTACCCTATCCTAAAGCTTGCTGTTAGGAGGGAATCTGCAGCTTGCAGTGAAAGCGCTTCCAGAGGGGAGTCTAATGAGGGCAAACATTTGATGGTAGCAGCTTCCCTGCGGGAGATCCTCTCTTTGCCAAAATCGCATTATTAGTCGAAAGTAAGTTACAATTCAGTACCCTATCCTAAAGCTTGCTGTTAGGAGGGAATCTGCAGCTTGCAGTGAAAGCGCTTCCAGAGGGGAGTATAATGAGGGCAAACATTTGATGGTAGCAGCTTCCCTGCGGGAGATACTCTCTTTGCCAAAATCGCATTATTATGCGAAAGTAAGTTACAATTCAGTACCCTATCCTAAAGCTTGCTGTTAGGAGGGAATCTGCAGCTTGCAGTGAAAGCGCTTCCAGAGGGGAGTCTAACGAGGGCAAACATTTGATGGTAGCAGCTTCCCTGCGGGAGATACTCTCTTTGCCAAAATCGCATTATTAGGCGAAAGTAAGTTACAATTCAGTACCCTATCCTAAAGCTTGCTGTTAGAAGGGAATCTGCAGCTTGCAGTGAAAGCGCTTCCAGAGGGGAGTCTAATGAGGGCAAAGATTTGATGGTAGCAGCTTCCCTGCGGGAGATATTCTCTTTGCCAAAATCGCCTTATTAGCCGCAGTTAAGTTACAATTCAGTACACTATCCTAAAGCTTGCTGTTAGGAGGGAATCTGCAGCTTGCAGTGAAAGCGCTTCCAGAGGGGAGTCTAATGAGGGGAAACATTTGATGGTAGCAGCTTCCCTGCGGGAGATACTCTCTTTGCCAAAATCGCCTTATTAGGCGAATGTAAGTTACAATTCAGTACCCTAACCTAAAGTTGCTGTTAGGAGGGAATCTGCAGCTTGCAGTGAAAGCGCTTCCAGAGGGGAGTCTAACGAGGGCAAAAATTTGATGGTAGCAGCTTCCCTGTGGGAGACACTCTCTTTGCCAAAATCGCCTTTTTAGCCGCAGTTAAGTTACAATTCAGTACCCTATCCTAAAGCTTGCTGTTAGGAAGGAATCTGCAGCTTGCAGTGAAAGCGCTTCCAGAGGGGAGTGTAATGAGGGCAAACCTTTGATGGTAGCAGCTTCCCTGCGGGAGATAGTCTCTTTGCTATAATCGCCTTATTAGCCGCAGTTAAGTTACAATTCAGTACCCTATCCTAAAGCTTGCTGTTAGGAGGGAATCTGCAGCTTGCAGTGAAAGCGCTTCCAGAGGGGAGTCTAATGAGGGCAAACATTTGATGGTAGCAGCTTCCCTGCGGGAGATACTCTCATGCCAAAATCGCATTATTAGGCGAAAGTAAGTTACAATTCAGTACCCTATCCTAAAGCTTGCTGTTAGGAGGGAATCTGAAGCTTGCAGTGAAAGCGCTTCCAGAGGGGAGTCTAATGAGGGCAAAGATTTGATGGTAGCAGCTTCCCTGCGGGAGATACTCTCTTTGCCAAAATCGCATTATTAGGCGAAAGTAAGTTACAATTCAGTACCCTATCCTAAAGCTTGCTGTTAGGAGGGAATCTGCAGCTTGCAGTGAAAGCGCTTCCAGAGGGGAGTCTAATGAGGGCAAAGATTTGATGGTAGCAGCTTCCCTGCGGGAGATACTCTCTTTGCCAAAATCGCCTTATTAGGCGAATGTAAGTTACAATTCAGGACCCTATCCTAAAGCTTGCTGTTAGGAGGGAATCTGCAGCTTGCAGTGAAAGCGCTTCCAGAGGGGAGTCTAATGAGGGCAAACATTTGATGGTAGCAGCTTCCCTGCGGGAGATACTCTCTTTGCCAAAATCGCATTATTAGGCGAAAGTAAGTTACAATTCAGTACCCTATCCTAAAGCTTGCTGTTAGGAGGGAATCTGCAGCTTGCAGTGAAAGCGCTTCCAGAGGGGAGTCTAATGAGGGAAACATTTGATGGTAGCAGCTTCCCTGCGGGAGATACTCTCTTTGCCAAAATCGCATTATTAGGTGAAAGTAAGATACAATTCAGTACCCTATCCTAAAGCTTGCTGTTAGGAGGGAATCTGCAGCTTGCAGTGAAAGCGCTTCCAGAGGGGAGTCTAATGAGGGCAAAGATTTGATGGTAGCAGCTTCCCTGCGGGAGATACTCTCTTTGCCAAAATCGCCTTATTAGGCGAAAGTAAGTTACAATTCAGGACCCTATCCTAAAGCTTGCAGTTAGGAGGGAATCTGCAGCTTGCAGTGAAAGCGCTTCCACAGGGTAGTCTAATGAGGGGAAACATTTGATGGTAGCAGCTTCCCTGCGGGAGATAGTCTCTTTTCCAAAATCGCCTTATTAGCCGCAGTTAAGTTAAAATTCAGTACCCTATCCTAAAGCTTGCTGTTAGGAGGGAATCTGCAGCTTGCAGTGAAAGCGCTTCCAGAGGGGAGTGTAATGAGGGCAAACATTTGATGGTAACAGCTTCCCTGCGGGAGATACTCTCTTTGCCAAAATCGCATTATTAGACGAAAGTAAGTTACAATTCAGGACCCTATCCTAAAGCTTGCTGTTAGGAGGGAATCTGCAGCTTGCAGTGAAAGCGCTTCCAGAGGGGAGTCTAATAAGGGCAAACATTTGATGGTAGCAGCTTCCCTGCGGGAGATAGTCTCTTTTCCAAAATCGCATTATTAGACGAAAGTAAGTTACAATTCAGTACCCTATCCTAAAGCTTGCTGTTAGGAGGGAATCTGCAGCTTGAAGTGAATGCGCTTCCAGAGGGTAGTCTAACGAGGGCAAACATTTGATGGTAGCAGCTTCCCTGCGGGAGATACTCTCTTTGCCAAAATCGCTTTATTATGCGAAAGTAAGTTACAATTCAGTACCCTATCCTAAAGCTTGCTGTTAGGAGGGAATCTGCAGCTTGCAGTGAAAGCGCTTCCAGAGGGGAGTCTAATGAGGGCAAATATTTGATGGTAGCAGCTTCCCTGCGGGAGATATTCTCTTTGCCATAATCACCTTATTAGCCGCAGTTAAGTTACAATTCAGGACCCTATCCTAAAGCTTGCTGTTAGGAGGGAATCTGCAGCTTGCAGTGAAATCGCTTCCAGAGGGGAGTCTAATGAGGGCGAACATTTGATGGTAGCAGCTTCCCTGTGGGAGATACTCTCTTTGCCAAAATCGCATTATTAGGCGAAAGTAAGTTACAATTCAGTACCCTATCCTAAAGCTTGCTGTTAGGAGGGAATCTGCAGCTTGCAGTGAAAGCGCTTCCAGAGGGGAGTCTAATGAGGGCAAAAATTTGATGGTAGCAGCTTCCCTGCGGGAGATACTCTCTTTGCCAAAATCGCCTTGTTAGCCGCAGTTAAGATACAATTCAGTACCCTATCCTAAAGCTTGCTGTTAGGAAGGAATCTGCAGCTTGCAGTGAAAGCGCTTCCAGAGGGGAGTCTAATGAGGGCAAACCTTTGATGGTAGCAGCTTCCCTGCGGGAGATACTCTCTTTGCTAATATAACATTATTAGGCGAAACTAAGATACAATGCAGTACCCTATCCTAAAGCTTGCTGTTAGGAGGGAATCTGCAGCTTGCAGTGAAAGCGCTTCCAGAGGGGTGTCTAATGAGGGCAAACATTTGATGGTAGTAGTTTCCCTGCGGGAGATACTCTCTTTGCCAAAATCGCATTATTAGGCGAAAGTAAGCTACCATTCAGTACCCTATCCTAAAGCTTGCTGTTAGGAGGGAATCTGCAGCTTGCAGTGAAAGCGCTTCCAGAGGGGAGTCTAATGAGGGCAAACGTTTGATGGTAACAGCTTCCCTGCGGGAGATATTCTCTTTGCCATAATTGCCTTATTAGGCGAAAGTAAGTTACAATTCAGTACCCTATCCTAAAGCTTGCTGTTAGGTGGGAATCTGCCGCTTGCAGTGAAAGCGCTTCCAGAGGGGAGTCTAATGAGGGAAACATTTGATGGTAACAGCTTCACTGCGGGAGATATTCTCTTTTCCAAAATCGTCTTATTAGGCGAAAGTAAGTTACAATTCAGTACCCTATCCTAAAGCTTGCTGTTAGGAGGGAATCTGCAGCTTGCAGTGAAAGCGCTTCCAGAGGGGACTCTAATGAGGGCAAATATTTGATGGTAGCAGCTTCCCTGCGGGAGATACTCTCTTTGCCAAAATCGCCTTATTAGGCGAAAGTAAGTTACAATTCAGGACCCTATCCTAAAGCTTGCAGTTAGGAGGGAATCTGCAGCTTTCAGTGAAAGCGCTTCCACAGGGTAGTCTAATGAGGGGAAACATTTGATGGTAGCAGCTTCCCTGCGGGAGATACTCTCTTTTCCAAAATCGCATTATTAGGCGAAAGTAAGTTACAATTCAGTACCCTATCCTAAAGCTTGCTGTTAGGAGGGAATCTGCAGCTTGCAGTGAAAGCGCTTCCAGAGGGGAGTCTAATGAGGGCAAACATTTGATGGTAACAGCTTCCCTGCGGGAGATATTCTCTTTGCCAAAATCGCCTTATTAGCCGCAGTTAAGTTACAATTCAGTACCCTATCCTAAAGCTTGCTGTTAGGAGGGAATCTGCAGCTTGCAGTGAAAGCGCTTCCAGAGGGGAGTCTAATGAGGGCAAACATTTGATGGTAGCATCTTCCCTGCGGGAGATATTCTCTTTGCCAAATTCTCCTTATTAGCCGCAGTTAAGTTACAATTCAGTACCCTATCCTAAAGCTTGCTGTTAGGAGGGAATCTGCAGCTTGCAGTGAAAGCGCTTCCAGAGGGGAGTCTAATGAGGGAAAACATTTGATGGTAGCAGCTTCCCTGCCGGAGATACTCTCTTTGCCAAAATCGCATTATTAGGCGAAAGTAAGTTACAATTCAGTACCCTATCCTAAAGCTTGTTGTTAGGAGGGAATCTGCAGCTTGCAGTGAAAGCGCTTCCAGAGGGGAGTCTAATGAGGGCAAAGATTTGATGGTAGCAGCTTCCCTGCGGGAGATACTCTCTTTGCCAAAATCGCATTATTAGGCGAATGTAAGTTACAATTCAGTACCCTATCCTAAAGCTTGCAGTTAGGAGGGAATCTGCAGCTTGCAGTGAAAGCGCTTCCAGAGGGGAGTCTAATGAGGGCAAACATTTGATGGTAGCAGCTTCCCTGCGGGAGATACTCTCTTTGCCAAAATCGCATTATTAGGCGAAAGTAAGTTACAATTCAGTACCCTATCCTAAAGCTTGCTGTTAGGAGGGAATCTGCAGCTTGCAGTGAAAGCGCTTCCAGAGGGGAGTCTAATGAGGGCAAACATTTGATGGTAGCAGCTTCCCTGCGGGAGATACTCTCTTTGCCAAAATCGCATTATTAGGCGAAAGTAAGTTACAATTCAGTACCCTATCCTAAAGCTTGCTGTTAGGAGGGAATCTGCAGCTTGAAGTGAATGCGCTTCCAGAGGGGAGTCTAATGAGGGCAAATATTTGATGGTAGCAGCTTCCCTGCGGGATATATTCTCTTTGACATAATCGCCTTATTAGTCGCATTTAAGTTACAATTCAGTACCCTATCCTAAAGCTTGCTGTTAGGAGGGAATCTGCAGCTTGCAGTGAAAGCGCTTCCAGAGGGGAGTCTAATGAGGGCAAACATTTGATGGTAGCAGCTTCCCTGCGGGAGATACTCTCTTTGCCAAAATCGCATTATTAGGCGAAAGTAAGTTACAATTCAGTACCCTATCCTAAAGCTTGCTGTTAGGAGGGAATCTGCAGCTTGCAGTGAAAGTGCTTCCAGAGGGGAGTCTAATGAGGGCAAACATTTGATGGTAGCAGCTTCCCTGCCGGAGATACTCTCTTTGCCAAAATCGCCTTATTAGCCGCAGTTAAGTTACAATTCAGTACCCTATCCTAAAGCTTGCTGTTAGGAGGGAATCTACAGCTTGCAGTGAAAGCGATTCCACAGAGTAGTCTAATGAGGGCAAACATTTGATGGTAGCAGCTTCCCTGCGGGAGATACTCTCTTTGCCAAAATCGCATTATTAGGCGAAAGTAAGTTACAATTCATTACCCTATTCTAAAGCTTGCTGTTAGGAGGGAATCTGCAGCTTGCAGTGAATGCGCTTCCAGAGGGTAGTCTAATGAGGGCAAACATTTTATGGTAACAGCTTCCCTGCGGGAGATACTCTCTTTGCCAAAATCGCATTATTAGGCGAAAGTAAGATACAATTCAGTACCCTATCCTAAAGCTTGCTGTTAGGAGGGAATCTGCAGCTTGCAGTGAAAGCGCTTCCAGAGGGGAGTCTAATGAGGGCAAACATTTGATGGTAGCAGCTTCCCTGCGGGAGATCCTCTCTTTGCCAAAATCGCATTATTAGTCGAAAGTAAGTTACAATTCAGTACCCTATCCTAAAGCTTGCCGTTAGGAGGGAATCTGCAGCTTGCAGTGAAAGCGCTTCCAGAGGGGAGTATAATGAGGGCAAACATTTGATGGTAGCAGCTTCCCTGCGGGAGATACTCTCTTTGCCAAAATCGCATTATTAGGCGAAAGTAAGTTACAATTCAGTACCCTATCCTAAAGCTTGCTGTTAGGAGGGAATCTGCAGCTTGCAGTGAAAGCGCTTCCAGAGGGGTGTCTAACGAGGGCAAACATTTGATGGTAGCAGCTTCCCTGCGGGAGATACTCTCTTTGCCAAAATCGCATTATTAGGCGAAAGTAAGTTACAATTCAGTACCCTATCCTAAAGCTTGCTGTTAGAAGGGAATCTGCAGCTTGCAGTGAAAGCGCTTCCAGAGGGGAGTCTAATGAGGGCAAAGATTTGATGGTAGCAGCTTCCCTGCGGGAGATACTCTCTTTGCCAAAATCGCCTTATTAGCCGCAGTTAAGTTACAATTCAGTACCCTATCCTAAAGCTTGCTGTTAGGAGGGAATCTGCAGCTTGCAGTGAAAGCGCTTCCAGAGGGGAGTCTAATGAGGGCAAACGTTTGATGGTAACATCTTCCCTGCGGGAGATACTCTCTTTGCAAAAATCACATTATTAGACGAAAGTAAGTTACAATTCAGTACCCTATCCTAAAGCTTGCTGTTAGGAGGGAATCTGCAGCTTGCAGTGAAAGCGCTTTCAGAGGGGAGTCTAATGAGGGCAAACATTTGATGGTAGCAGCTTCCCTGCGGGAGATATTATCTTTTCCAAAATCGCATTATTATACGAAAGTAAGTTACAATTCAGTACCCTATCCTAAAGCTTGCTGTTAGGAGGGAATCTGCAGCTTGAAGTGAATGCGCTTCCAGAGGGTAGTCTAACGAGGGGAAACATTTGATGGTAGCAGCTTCCCTGCGGGAGATACTCTCTTTGCCAAAATCGCCTTATTAGGCGAATGTAAGTTACAATTCAGTACCCTAACCTAAAGTTGCTGTTAGGAGGGAATCTGCAGCTTGCAGTGAAAGCGCTTCCAGAGGGGAGTGTAATGAGGGCAAACCTTTGATGGTAGCAGCTTCCCTGCGGGAGATCCTCTCTTTGCTAAAATAGCATTATTAGGCGAAACTAAGATACAATGCAGTACCCTATCCTAAAGCTTGCTGTTAGGAGGGAATCTGCAGCTTGCAGTGAAAGCGCTTCCAGAGGGGAGTCTAATGAGGGCAAACATTTGATGGTAGCATCTTCCCTGCGGGAGATACTCTCTTTGCCAAAATCGCATTATTAGCCGCAGTTAAGTTACAATTCAGTACCCTATCCTAAAGCTTGCTGTTAGGAGGGAATCTGCAGCTTGCAGTGAAAGCGCTTCCAGAGGGGAGTCTAATGAGGGCAAACATTTGATGGTAGCAGCTTCCCTGCGGGAGATAGTCTCTTAGCCAAAATCGCATTATTAGGCGAAAGTAAGTTACAATTCAGTACCCTATCCTAAAGCTTGCTGTTAGGAGGGAATCTGCAGCTTGCAGTGAAAGCGCTTCCAGAGGGGAGTCTAATGAGGGCAAGCATTTGATGTTAGCAGCTTCCCTGCGGGAGATATTCTCTTTGCCAAAATCGCCTTATTAGCCGCAGTTAAGTTACAATTCAGTACACTGTCCTACAGCTTGCTGTTAGGAGGGAATCTGCAGCTTGCAGTGAAAGCGCTTCCAGAGGGGAGTCTAATGAGGGCAAACATTTGATGTTAGCAGCTTCCCTGCGGGTGATACTCTCTTTGCCAAAATCGCATTATTAGGCGAAAGTAAGTTTCAATTCAGTACCCTATCCTAAAGCTTGCTGTTAGGAGGGAATCTGCAGCTTGCAGTGAAAGCGCTTCCAGAGGGGAGTCTAATGAGGGCAAAGATTTGATGGTAGCAGCTTCCCTGCGGGAGATAGTCTCTTTGCCAAAATCGCATTATTAGGCGAAAGTAAGTTACAATTCAGTACCCTATCCTAAAGTTGCTGTTAGGAGGGAATCTGCAGCTTGCAGTGAAAGCGCTTCCAGAGGGGAGTCTAATGAGGGCAAACATTTGATGGTAGCAGCTTCCCTGCGGGTGATACTCTCTTTGCCAAAATCGCATTATTAGGCGAAAGTAAGTTACAATTCAGTACCCTATCCTAAAGCTTGCTGTTAGGAGGGAATCTGCAGCTTGCAGTGAAAGCGCTTCCAGAGGGGAGTCTAATGAGGGCAAACATTTGATGGTAGCATCTTCCCTGCGGGAGATATTCTCTTTGCCAATTTCTCCTTATTAGCCGCAGTTAAGTTACAATTCAGTACCCTATACTAAAGCTTGCTGTTAGGAGGGAATCTGCAGCTTGCAGTGAAAGCGCTTCCAGAGGGGAGTCTAATGAGGGCAAACATTTGATGGTAGCAGCTTCCCTGCGGGAGATCCTCTCTTTGCCAAAATCGCATTATTAGTCGAAAGTAAGTTACAATTCAGTACCCTATCCTAAAGCTTGCTGTTAGGAGGGAATCTGCAGCTTGCAGTGAAAGCGCTTCCAGAGGGGAGTCTAATGAGGGCAAACATTTGATGGTAGCAGCTTCCCTGCGGGAGATATTCTCTTTGCCAAAATCGCATTATTATACGAAAGTAAGATACAATTCAGTACACTATCCTAAAGCTTGCTGTTAGGAGGGAATCTGCAGCTTGAAGTGAATGCGCTTCCAGAGGGTAGTCTAACGAGGGGAAACATTTGATGGTAGCAGCTTCCCTGCGGGAGATACTCTCTTTGCCAAAATCGCCTTATTAGGCGAATGTAAGTTACAATTCAGTACCCTAACCTAAAGTTGCTGTTAGGAGGGAATCTGCAGCTTGCAGTGAAAGCGCTTCCAGAGGGGAGTCTAACGAGGGCAAAAATTTGATGGTAGCAGCTTCCCTGTGGGAGACACTCTCTTTGCCAAAATCGCCTTTTTAGCCGCAGTTAAGTTACAATTCAGTACCCTATCCTAAAGCTTGCTGTTAGGAAGGAATCTGCAGCTTGCAGTGAAAGCGCTTCCAGAGGGGAGTGTAATGAGGGCAAACCTTTGATGGTAGCAGCTTCCCTGCGGGAGATCCTCTCTTTGCTAAAATAGCATTATTAGGCGAAACTAAGATACAATGCAGTACCCTATCCTAAAGCTTGCTGTTAGGAGGGAATCTGCAGCTTGCAGTGAAAGCGCTTCCAGAGGGGAGTCTAATGAGGGCAAACATTTGATGGTAGCATCTTCCCTGCGGGAGATACTCTCTTTGCCAAAATCGCCTTATTAGCCGCAGTTAAGTTACAATTCAGTACCCTATCCTAAAGCTTGCTGTTAGGAGGGAATCTGCAGCTTGCAGTGAAAGCGCTTCCAGAGGGGAGTCTAATGAGGGAAACATTTGATGGTAGCAGCTTCCCTGCGGGAGATAGTCTCTTAGCCAAAATCGCATTATTAGGCGAAAGTAAGTTACAATTCAGTACCCTATCCTAAAGCTTGCTGTTAGGAGGGAATCTGCAGCTTGCAGTGAAAGCGCTTCCAGAGGGGAGTCTAATGAGGGCAAGCATTTGATGTTAGCAGCTTCCCTGCGGGAGATATTCTCTTTGCCAAAATCGCCTTATTAGCCGCAGTTAAGTTACAATTCAGTACACTGTCCTACAGCTTGCTGTTAGGAGGGAATCTGCAGCTTGCAGTGAAAGCGCTTCCAGAGGGGAGTCTAATGAGGGCAAACATTTGATGGTAGCAGCTTCCCTGCGGGTGATACTCTCTTTGCCAAAATCGCATTATTAGGCGAAAGTAAGTTACAATTCAGTACACTATCCTAAAGCTTGCTGTTAGGAGGGAATCTGCAGCTTGCAGTGAAAGCGCTTCCAGAGGGGAGTCTAATGAGGGCAAACATTTGATGGTAGCAGCTTCCCTGCGGGAGATAGTCTCTTTGCCATAATCGCCTTATTAGCCGCAGTTAAGTTACAATTCAGTACCCTATCCTAAAGCTTGCTGTTAGGAGGGAATCTGCAGCTTGCAGTGAAAGCGCTTCCAGAGGGGAGTCTAACGAGGGCAAACATTTGATGGTAGCAGCTTCCCTGCGGGAGATACTCTCATGCCAAAATCGCATTATTAGGCGAAAGTAAGTTACAATTCAGTACCCTATCCTAAAGCTTGCTGTTAGGAGGGAATCTGCAGCTTGCAGTGAAAGCGCTTCCAGAGGGGAGTCTAATGAGGGCAAACATTTGATGGTAGCAGCTTCCCTGCGGGAGATTTTCTCTTTGCCAAAATCGCATTATTAGGCGAAAGTAAGTTACAATTCAGTACCCTATCCTAAAGCTTGCTGTTAGGAGGGAATCTGCAGCTTGCAGTGAAAGCGCTTCCAGAGGGGAGTCTAATGAGGGCAAAGATTTGATGGTAGCAGCTTCCCTGTGGGAGATAGTCTCTTTGCCACAATCGCATTATTAGGCGAAAGTAAGTTACAATTCAGTACCCTATCCTAAGGTTGCTGTTAGGAGGGAATCTGCAGCTTGCAGTGAAAGCGCTTCCAGAGGGGAGTCTAATGAGGGCAAACATTTGATGGTAGCAGCTTCCCTGCGGGAGAAAGTCTCTTTTCTAAAATCGCATTATTAGGCGAAAGTACGTTACAATTCAGTACCCTTTCCTAAAGATTGCTGTTAGGAGGGAATCTGCAGCTTGCAGTGAAAGCGCTTCCAGAGGGGAGTCTAATGAGGGCAAACATTTGATGGTAGCAGATTCCCTGCGGGAGATACTCTCTTTGCCAAAATCGCATTATTAGGCGCAGTTAAGTTACAATTCAGTACCCTATCCTAAAGCTTGCTGTTAGGAGGGAATCTGCAGCTTGCAGTGAAAGCGCTTCCAGAGGGGAGTCTAATGAGGGCAAAGATTTGATGGTAGCAGCTTCCCTGCGGGAGATACTCTCTTTGCCAAAATCGCATTATTAGGCGAAAGTAAGTTACAATTCAGGACCCTATCCTAAAGCTTGCTGTTAGGAGGGAATCTGCAGCTTGCAGTGAAAGCGCTTCCACAGGGTAGTCTAATGAGGGCAAACATTTGATGGTAGCAGCTTCCCTGCGGGAGATAGTCTCTTTTCCAAAATCGCATTATTAGGCGAAAGTAAGTTACAATTCAGTACCCTATCCTAAAGCTTGCTGTTAGGAGGGAATCTGCAGCTTGAAGTGAATGCGCTTCCAGAGGGTAGCCTAACGAGGGCAAACATTTGATGGTAGCAGCTTCCCTGCGGGAGATACTCTTTTTGCCAAAATCGCATTATTAGGCGAAAGTAAGTTACAATTCAGTACCCTATCCTAAAGCTTGCTGTTAGGAGGGAATCTGCAGCTTGCAGTGAAAGCGCTTCCAGAGGGGAGTCTAATGAGGGCAAACATTTGATGGTAGCATCTTCCCTGCAGGAGATACTCTCTTTGCCAATTTCTCCTTATTAGCCGCAGTTAAGTTACAATTCAGTACCCTATCCTAAAGCTTGCTGTTAGGAGGGAATCTGCAGCTTGCAGTGAAAGCGCTTCCAGAGGGGAGTCTAATGAGGGCAAACATTTGATGGTAGCAGCTTCCCTGCCGGAGATACTCTCTTTGCCAAAATCGCATTATTAGGCGAAAGTAAGTTACAATTCAGTACCCTATCCTAAAGCTTGCTGTTAGGAGGGAATCTGCAGCTTGCAGTGAAAGCGCTTCCAGAGGGGAGTCTAATGAGGGCAAACATTTGATGGTAGCAGCTTCCCTGCGGGAGATAGTCTCTTTGCCAAAATCGCATTATTAGGCGAAAGTAAGTTACAATTCAGGACCCTATCCTAAAGCTTGCAGTTAGGAGGGAATCTGCAGCTTGCAGTGAAAGCGCTTCCACAGGGTAGTCTAATGAGGGCAAACATTTGATGGTAGCAGCTTCCCTGCGGGAGATAGTCTCTTTTCCAAAATCGCATTATTAGGCGAAAGTAAGTTACAATTCAGTACCCTATCCTAAAGCTTGCTGTTAGGAGGGAATCTGCAGCTTGAAGTGAATGCGCTTCCAGAGGGGAGTCTAATGAGGGCAAGCATTTGATGGTAGCAGCTTCCCTGCGGGAGATATTCTCTTTGCCATAATCGCCTTATTAGCCGCAGTTAAGTTACAATTCAGTACCCTATCCTAAAGCTTGCTGTTAGGAGGGAATCTGCAGCTTGCAGTGAAAGCGCTTCCAGAGGGGAGTCTAATGAGGGCAAACATTTGATGGTAGCAGCTTCCCTGCGGGAGAAAGTCTCTTTGCTAAAATCGCATTATTAGGCGAAAGTAAGTTACAATTCAGTACCCTATGCTAAAGCTTGCTGTTAGGAGGGAATCTGCAGCTTGCAGTGAAAGCGCTTCCAGAGGGGAGTCTAATGAGGGCAAACATTTGATGGTAGCAGCTTCCCTGCGGGAGATACTCTCTTTGCCAAAATCGCATTATTAGGCGAAAGTAAGTTACAATTCAGTACCCTATCCTAAAGCTTGCTGTTAGGAGGGAATCTGCAGCTTGCAGTGAAAGCGCTTCCAGAGGGGAGTCTAATGAGGGCAAAGATTTGATGGTAGCAGCTTCCCTGCGGGAGATACTCTCTTTGCCAAAATCGCATTATAAGGCGAAAGTAAGTTACAATTCAGGACCCTATCCTAAAGCTTGCAGTTAGGAGGGAATCTGCAGCTTGCAGTGAAAGCGCTTCCACAGGGTAGTCTAATGAGGGCAAAGATTTGATGGTAGCAGCTTCCCTGCGGGATATAGTCTCTTTTCCAAAATCGCATTATTAGGCGAAAGTAAGTTACAATTCAGGACCCTATCCTAAAGCTTGCTGTTAGGAGGGAATCTGCAGCTTGAAGTGAATGCGCTTCCAGAGGGTAGTCTAACGAGGGCAAACATTTGATGGTAGCAGCTTCCCTGCGGGAGATACTCTTTTTGCCAAAATCGCATTATTAGGCGAAAGTAAGTTACAATTCAGTACCCTATCCTAAAGCTTGCTGTTAGGAGGGAATCTGCAGCTTGCAGTGAAAGCGCTTCCAGAGGGGAGTCTAATGAGGGCAAATATTTGATGGTAACAGCTTCCCTGCGGGAGATACTCTCTTTGCCAAAATCGCCTTATTAGACGCAGTTAAGTTACAATTCAGTACCCTATCCTAAAGCTTGCTGTTAGGAGGGAATCTGCAGCTTGCAGTGAAAGCGCTTCCAGAGGGGAGTCTAATGAGGGCAAACGTTTGATGGTAACAGCTTCCCTGCGGGAGATACTCTCTTTGCAAAAATCACATTATTAGACGAAAGTAAGTTACAATTCAGTACCCTATCCTAAAGCTTGCTGTTAGGAGGGAATCTGCAGCTTGCAGTGAAAGCGCTTTCAGAGGGGAGTCTAATGAGGGCAAACATTTGATGGTAGCAGCTTCCCTGCGGGAGATATTATCTTTTCCAAAATCGCATTATTAGACGAAAGTAAGATACAATTCAGTACCCTATCCTAAAGCTTGCTGTTAGGAGGGAATCTGCAGCTTGAAGTGAATGCGCTTCCAGAGGGTAGTCTAACGAGGGGAAACATTTGATGGTAGCAGCTTCCCTGCGGGAGATACTCTCTTTGCCAAAATCGCCTTATTAGGCGAATGTAAGTTACAATTCAGTACCCTAACCTAAAGTTGCTGTTAGGAGGGAATCTGCAGCTTGCAGTGAAAGCGCTTCCAGAGGGGAGTCTAACGAGGGCAAAAATTTGATGGTAGCAGCTTCCCTGTGGGAGACACTCTCTTTGCCAAAATCGCCTTTTTAGCCGCAGTTAAGTTACAATTCAGTAC
This sequence comes from Phaenicophaeus curvirostris, assembly GCF_032191515.1. Lineage (NCBI taxonomy): Eukaryota > Metazoa > Chordata > Aves > Cuculiformes > Cuculidae > Phaenicophaeus > Phaenicophaeus curvirostris. The sequence goes on from NW_027206757.1 coordinate 384,815, forward strand.
CCTATCCTAAAGCTTGCTGTTAGGAAGGAATCTGCAGCTTGCAGTGAAAGCGCTTCCAGAGGGGAGTGTAATGAGGGCAAACCTTTGATGGTAGCAGCTTCCCTGCGGGAGATCCTCTCTTTGCTAAAATAGCATTATTAGGCGAAACTAAGATACAATGCAGTACCCTATCCTAAAGCTTGCTGTTAGGAGGGAATCTGCAGCTTGCAGTGAAAGCGCTTCCAGAGGGGAGTCTAATGAGGGCAAACATTTGATGGTAGCATCTTCCCTGCGGGAGATACTCTCTTTGCCAAAATCGCATTATTAGCCGCAGTTAAGTTACAATTCAGTACCCTATCCTAAAGCTTGCTGTTAGGAGGGAATCTGCAGCTTGCAGTGAAAGCGCTTCCAGAGGGGAGTCTAATGAGGGCAAACATTTGATGGTAGCAGCTTCCCTGCGGGAGATAGTCTCTTAGCCAAAATCGCATTATTAGGCGAAAGTAAGTTACAATTCAGTACCCTATCCTAAAGCTTGCTGTTAGGAGGGAATCTGCAGCTTGCAGTGAAAGCGCTTCCAGAGGGGAGTCTAATGAGGGCAAGCATTTGATGTTAGCAGCTTCCCTGCGGGAGATATTCTCTTTGCCAAAATCGCCTTATTAGCCGCAGTTAAGTTACAATTCAGTACACTGTCCTACAGCTTGCTGTTAGGAGGGAATCTGCAGCTTGCAGTGAAAGCGCTTCCAGAGGGGAGTCTAATGAGGGCAAACATTTGATGGTAGCAGCTTCCCTGCGGGTGATACTCTCTTTGCCAAAATCGCATTATTAGGCGAAAGTAAGTTACAATTCAGTACCCTATCCTAAAGCTTGCTGTTAGGAGGGAATCTGCAGCTTGCAGTGAAAGCGCTTCCAGAGGGGAGTCTAATGAGGGCAAACATTTGATGGTAGCATCTTCCCTGCGGGAGATATTCTCTTTGCCATTTTCTCCTTATTAGCCGCAGTTAAGTTACAATTCAGTACCCTATCCTAAAGCTTGCTGTTAGGAGGGAATCTGCAGCTTGCAGTGAAAGCGCTTCCAGAGGGGAGTCTAATGAGGGCAAACATTTGATGGTAGCAGCTTCCCTGTGGGAGATCCTCTCTTTGCCAAAATCGCATTATTAGTCGAAAGTAAGTTACAATTCAGTACCCTATCCTAAAGCTTGCTGTTAGGAGGGAATCTGCAGCTTGCAGTGAAAGCGCTTCCAGAGGGGAGTCTAATGAGGGCAAACATTTGATGGTAGCAGCTTCCCTGCGGGAGATCCTCTCTTTGCCAAAATCGCATTATTAGTCGAAAGTAAGTTACAATTCAGTACCCTATCCTAAAGCTTGCTGTTAGGAGGGAATCTGCAGCTTGCAGTGAAAGCGCTTCCAGAGGGGAGTATAATGAGGGCAAACATTTGATGGTAGCAGCTTCCCTGCGGGAGATACTCTCTTTGCCAAAATCGCATTATTAGGCGAAAGTAAGTTACAATTCAGTACCCTATCCTAAAGCTTGCTGTTAGGAGGGAATCTGCAGCTTGCAGTGAAAGCGCTTCCAGAGGGGAGTCTAACGAGGGCAAAAATTTGATGGTAGCAGCTTCCCTGCGGGAGATACTCTCTTTGCCAAAATCGCATTATGAGGCGAAAGTAAGATACAATTCAGTACCCTATCCTAAAGCTTGCTGTTAGAAGGGAATCTGCAGCTTGCAGTGAAAGCGCTTCCAGAGGGGAGTCTAATGAGGGCAAACATTTGATGGTAGCAGCTTCCCTGCGGGAGATACTCTCTTTGCCAAAATCGCCTTATTAGCCGCAGTTAAGTTACAATTCAGTACCCTATCCTAAAGCTTGCTGTTAGGAGGGAATCTGCAGCTTGCAGTGAAAGCGCTTCCAGAGGGGAGTCTAATGAGGGCAAACGTTTGATGGTAACAGCTTCCCTGCGGGAGATACTCTCTTTGCAAAAATCACATTATTAGACGAAAGTAAGTTACAATTCAGTACCCTATCCTAAAGCTTGCTGTTAGGAGGGAATCTGCAGCTTGCAGTGAAAGCGCTTTCAGAGGGGAGTCTAATGAGGGCAAACATTTGATGGTAGCAGCTTCCCTGCGGGAGATATTATCTTTTCCAAAATCGCATTATTATACGAAAGTAAGATACAATTCAGTACACTATTCTAAAGCTTGCTGTTAGGAGGGAATCTGCAGCTTGAAGTGAATGCGCTTCCAGAGGGTAGTCTAACGAGGGGAAACATTTGATGGTAGCAGCTTCCCTGAGGGAGATACTCTCTTTGCCAAAATCGCCTTATTAGGCGAATGTAAGTTACAATTCAGTACCCTAACCTAAAGTTGCTGTTAGGAGGGAATCTGCAGCTTGCAGTGAAAGCGCTTCCAGAGGGGAGTCTAACGAGGGCAAACATTTGATGGTAGCATCTTCCCTGCGGGAGATACTCTCTTTGCCAAAATCGCATTATTAGCCGCAGTTAAGTTACAATTCAGTACCCTATCCTAAAGCTTGCTGTTAGGAGGGAATCTGCAGCTTGCAGTGAAAGCGCTTCCAGAGGGGAGTCTAATGAGGGCAAACATTTGATGGTAGCAGCTTCCCTGCGGGAGATAGTCTCTTAGCCAAAATCGCATTATTAGGCGAAAGTAAGTTACAATTCAGTACCCTATCCTAAAGCTTGCTGTTAGGAGGGAATCTGCAGCTTGCAGTGAAAGCGCTTCCAGAGGGGAGTCTAATGAGGGCAAGCATTTGATGTTAGCAGCTTCCCTGCGGGAGATATTCTCTTTGCCAAAATCGCCTTATTAGCCGCAGTTAAGTTACAATTCAGTACACTGTCCTACAGCTTGCTGTTAGGAGGGAATCTGCAGCTTGCAGTGAAAGCGCTTCCAGAGGGGAGTCTAATGAGGGCAAACATTTGATGGTAGCAGCTTCCCTGCGGGTGATACTCTCTTTGCCAAAATCGCATTATTAGGCGAAAGTAAGTTACAATTCAGTACACTATCCTAAAGCTTGCTGTTAGGAGGGAATCTGCAGCTTGCAGTGAAAGCGCTTCCAGAGGGGAGTCTAATGAGGGCAAACATTTGATGGTAGCAGCTTCCCTGCGGGAGATAGTCTCTTTGCTATAATCGCCTTATTAGCCGCAGTTAAGTTACAATTCAGTACCCTATCCTAAAGCTTGCTGTTAGGAGGGAATCTGCAGCTTGCAGTGAAAGCGCTTCCAGAGGGGAGTCTAATGAGGGCAAACATTTGATGGTAGCAGCTTCCCTGCGGGAGATACTCTCATGCAAAAATCGCATTTTTAGGCGAAAGTAAGTTACAATTCAGTACCCTATCCTAAAGCTTGCTGTTAGGAGGGAATCTGCAGCTTGCAGTGAAAGCGCTTCCAGAGGGGAGTCTAATGAGGGCGAACATTTGATGGTAGCAGCTTCCCTGCGGGAGATTTTCTCTTTGCCAAAATCGCATTATTAGGCGAAAGTAAGTTACAATTCAGTACCCTATCCTAAAGCTTGCTGTTAGGAGGGAATCTGCAGCTTGCAGTGAAAGCGCTTCCAGAGGGGAGTCTAATGAGGGCAAAGATTTGATGGTAGCAGCTTCCCTGTGGGAGATAGTCTCTTTGCCACAATCGCATTATTAGGCGAAAGTAAGTTACAATTCAGTACCCTATCCTAAGGTTGCTGTTAGGAGGGAATCTGCAGCTTGCAGTGAAAGCGCTTCCAGAGGGGAGTCTAATGAGGGCAAACATTTGATGGTAGCAGATTCCCTGCGGGAGATACTCTCTTTGCCAAAATCGCCTTATTAGGCGAAAGTAAGTTACAATTCAGTACCCTATCCTAAAGCTTGCTGTTAGGAGGGAATCTGCAGCTTGCAGTGAAAGCGCTTCCAGAGGGGAGTCTAATGAGGGCAAAGATTTGATGGTAGCAGCTTCCCTGCGGGAGATACTCTCTTTGCCAAAATCGCATTATTAGGCGAAAGTAAGTTACAATTCAGGACCCTATCCTAAAGCTTGCAGTTAGGAGGGAATCTGCAGCTTGCAGTGAAAGCGCTTCCACAGGGTAGTCTAATGAGGGCAAACATTTGATGGTAGCAGCTTCCCTGCGGGAGATAGTCTCTTTTCCAAAATCGCATTATTAGGCGAAAGTAAGTTACAATTCAGTACCCTATCCTAAAGCTTGCTGTTAGGAGGGAATCTGCAGCTTGAAGTGAATGCGCTTCCAGAGGGTAGCCTAACGAGGGCAAACATTTGATGGTAGCAGCTTCCCTGCGGGAGATACTCTTTTTGCCAAAATCGCATTATTAGGCGAAAGTAAGTTACAATTCAGTACCCTATCCTAAAGCTTGCTGTTAGGAGGGAATCTGCAGCTTGCATTGAAAGCGCTTCCAGAGGGGAGTCTAATGAGGGCAAACATTTGATGGTAGCATCTTCCCTGCGGGAGATATTCTCTTTGCCAATTTCTCCTTATTAGCCGCAGTTAAGTTACAATTCAGTACCCTATCCTAAAGCTTGCTGTTAGGAGGGAATCTGCAGCTTGCAGTGAAAGCGCTTCCAGAGGGGGGTCTAATGAGGGCAAACATTTGATGGTAGCAGCTTCCCTGCCGGAGATACTCTCTTTGCCAAAATCGCATTATTAGGCGAAAGTAAGTTACAATTCAGTACCTTATCCTAAAGCTTGCTGTTAGGAGGGAATCTGCAGCTTGCAGTGAAAGCGCTTCCAGAGGGGAGTCTAATGAGGGCAAAGATTTGATGGTAGCAGCTTCCCTGCGGGAGATACTCTCTTTGCCAAAATCGCATTATTAGGCGAAAGTAAGATACAATTCAGGACCCTATCCTAAAGCTTGCAGTTAGGAGGGAATCTGCAGCTTGCAGTGAAAGCGCTTCCACAGGGTAGTCTAATGAGGGCAAACATTTGATGGTAGCAGCTTCCCTGCGGGAGATAGTCTCTTTTCCAAAATCGCATTATTAGGCGAAAGTAAGTTACAATTCAGGACCCTATCCTAAAGCTTGCTGTTAGGAGGGAATCTGCAGCTTGAAGTGAATGCGCTTCCAGAGGGGAGTCTAATGAGGGCAAGCATTTGATGGTAGCAGCTTCCCTGCGGGAGATATTCTCTTTGCCATAATCGCCTTATTAGCCGCAGTTAAGTTACAATTCAGTACCCTATCCTAAAGCTTGCTGTTAGGAGGGAATCTGCAGCTTGCAGTGAAAGCGCTTCCACAGGGTAGTCTAATGAGGGCAAACATTTGATGGTAGCAGCTTCCCTGCGGGAGAAAGTCTCTTTGCTAAAATCGCATTATTAGGCGAAAGTAAGTTACAATTCAGTACCCTATGCTAAAGCTTGCTGTTAGGAGGGAATCTGCAGCTTGCAGTGAAAGCGCTTCCAGAGGGGAGTCTAATGAGGGCAAACATTTGATGGTAGCAGCTTCCCTGCGGGAGATACTCTCTTTGCCAAAATCGCATTATTAGGCGAAAGTAAGTTACAATTCAGTACCCTATCCTAAAGCTTGCTGTTAGGAGGGAATCTGCAGCTTGCAGTGAAAGCGCTTCCAGAGGGGAGTCTAATGAGGGCAAAGATTTGATGGTAGCAGCTTCCCTGCGGGAGATACTCTCTTTGCCAAAATCGCATTATTAGGCGAAAGTAAGTTACAATTCAGGACCCTATCCTAAAGCTTGCAGTTAGGAGGGAATCTGCAGCTTGCAGTGAAAGCGCTTCCACAGGGTAGTCTAATGAGGGCAAAGATTTGATGGTAGCAGCTTCCCTGCGGGATATAGTCTCTTTTCCAAAATCGCATTATTAGGCGAAAGTAAGTTACAATTCAGGACCCTATCCTAAAGCTTGCTGTTAGGAGGGAATCTGCAGCTTGAAGTGAATGCGCTTCCAGAGGGTAGTCTAACGAGGGCAAACATTTGATGGTAGCAGCTTCCCTGCGGGAGATACTCTTTTTGCCAAAATCGCATTATTAGGCGAAAGTAAGTTACAATTCAGTACCCTATCCTAAAGCTTGCTGTTAGGAGGGAATCTGCAGCTTGCAGTGAAAGCGCTTCCAGAGGGGAGTCTAATGAGGGCAAACATTTGATGGTAACAGCTTCCCTGCGGGAGATATTCTCTTTGCCAAAATCGCCTTATTAGCCGCAGTTAAGTTACAATTCAGTACCCTATCCTAAAGCTTGCTGTTAGGAGGGAATCTGCAGCTTGCAGTGAAAGCGCTTCCAGAGGGGAGTCTAATGAGGGCAAGCATTTGATGGTAGCAGCTTCCCTGCGGGAGATACTCTCTTAGCCAAAATCGCATTATTAGTCGAAAGTAAGTTACGATTCAGTACCCTATCCTAAAGCTTGCTGTTAGGAGGGAATCTGCAGCTTGCAGTGAAAGCGCTTCCAGAGGGGAGTCTAATGAGGGCTAAGATTTGATGGTAGCAGCTTCCCTGCGGGAGATACTCTCTTTGCCAAAATCGCATTATTAGGCGAAAGTAAGTTACAATTCAGGACCCTATCCTAAAGCTTGCAGTTAGGAGGGAATCTGCAGCTTGCAGTGAAAGCACTTCCAGAGGGGAGTCTAATGAGGGCAAACATTTGATGGTAGCAGCTTCCCTGCGGGAGATAGTCTCTTTGCCAAAATCGCATTATTAGGCGAAACTAAGTTACAATTCAGTACCCTATCCTAAAGCTTGCTGTTAGGAGGGAATCTGCAGCTTGAAGTGAATGCGCTTCCAGAGGGGAGTCTAATGAGGGCAAATATTTGATGGTAGCAGCTTCCCTGCGGGAGATATTCTCTTTGCCATAATCGCCTTATTAGCCGCATTTAAGTTACAATTCAATACCCTATCCTAAAGCTTGCTGTTAGGAGGGAATCTGCAGCTTGCAGTGAAAGCGCTTCCAGAGGGGAGTCTAATGAGGGCAAACATTTGATGGTAGCAGCTTCCCTGCGGGAGATACTCTCTTTGCCAAAATCGCATTATTAGGCGAAAGTAAGTTACAATTCAGTACCCTATCCTAAAGCTTGCTGTTAGGAGGGAATCTGCAGCTTGCAGTGAAAGCGCTTCCAGAGGGGAGTCTAATGAGGGCAAACATTTGATGGTAGCAGCTTCCCTGCGGGAGATAATCTCTTTGCCAAAATCGCATTATTAGGCGAAAGTAAGTTTCAATTCAGTACCCTATCCTAAAGCTTGCAGTTAGGAGGGAATCTGCAGCTTGCAGTGAAAGCGCTTCCACAGGGTAGTCTAATGAGGGCAAACATTTGATGGTAGCAGCTTCCCTGCGGGAGATATTCTCTTTTCCAAAATCGCATTATTAGGCGAAAGTAAGATACAATTCAGTACCCTATCCTAAAGCTTGCTGTTAAGAGGGAATCTGCAGCTTGAAGTGAATGCGCTTCCAGAGGGGAGTCTAATGAGGGCAAACATTTGATGGTAGCAGCTTCCCTGCGGGAGATACTCTCTTTGCCAAAATCGCATTATTAGGCGAAAGTAAGTTTCAATTCAGTACCCTATCCTAAAGCTTGCTGTTAGGAGGGAATCTGCAGCTTGCAGTGAAAGCGCTTCCAGAGGGGAGTCTAATGAGGGCAAACATTTGGTGGTAGCAGCTTCCCTGCGGGAGATAGTCTCTTTGCCAAAATCGCATTATTAGGCGAAAGTAAGTTACAATTCAGTACCCTATCCTAAAGCTTGCTGTTAGGAGGGAATCTGCAGCTTGCAGTGAAAGCGCTTCCAGAGGGGAGTCTAATGAGGGCAAACATTTGATGGTAGCAGCTTCCCTGCGGGAGATACTCTCTTTGCTATAATCGCATTATTAGGCGAAAGTAAGTTACAATTCAGTACCCTATCCTAAAGCTTGCTGTTAGGAGGGAATCTGCAGCTTGCAGTGAAAGCGTTTCCAGAGGGGAGTCTAATGAGGGTAAACGTTTGATGGTAACAGCTTCCCTGCGGGAGATATTCTCTTTGCAAAAATCGCATTATTAGGCGAAAGTAAGCTACAATTCAGTACCCTATCCTAAAGCTTGCTGTTAGGAGGGAATCTGCAGCTTGCAGTGAAAGCGCTTCCAGAGGGGATTCTAATGAGGGCAAACATTTGGTGGCAGCAGCTTCCCTGCGAGTTATAGTCTCTTTGCCAAAATCGCATTATTAGGTGAAAGTAAGATACAATTCAGTACCCTATCCTAAAGCTTGCTGTTAGGAAGGAATCTGCAGCTTGCAGTGAAAGCGCTTCCAGAGGGGAGTCTAACGAGGGCAAACATTTGATGGTAGCAGCTTCCCTGCGGGAGATAGTCTCTTTGCCAAAATCGCATTATTAGGCGAAAGTAAGATACAATTCAGTACCCTATCCTAAAGCTTGCTGTTAGGAGGGAATCTGCAGCTTCCAGTGAAAGCAATTCCAGAGGGGAGTCTAATGAGGGCAAACATTTGATGGTAGCAGCTTCCCTGCGGGAGATAGTCTCTTTGCCAAAATCGCCTTATTAGCCGCAGTTAAGTTACAATTCAGTACCCTATCCTAAAGCTTGCTGTTAGGAGAGAATCTGCAGCTTGCAGTGAAAGCGCTTCCAGAGGGGAGTCTAAGGAGGGCAAACATTTGATGGTAGCAGCTTCCCTGCGGGAGATATTCTCTTTGCAAAAATATCATTATTAGCCACAGTTAAGTTACAATTCAGTACCCTATCCTAAAGCTTGCTGTTAGGAAGGAATCTGCAGCTTGCAGTGAAAGCGCTTCCAGAGGGGAGTCTAATGAGGGCAAACATTTGATGGTAGCAGCTTCCCTGCGGGAGATAGTCTCTTTGCCAAAATCGCCTTATTAGCCGCAGTTAAGTTACAATTCAGTACCCTATCCTAAAGCTTGCTGTTAGGAGGGAATCTGCAGCTTGCAGTGAAAGCGCTTCCAGAGGGGAGTCTAATGAGGGCAAACGTTTGATGGTAACAGCTTCCCTGCAGAAGATACTCTCTTTGCCAAAATCACATTATTAGGCGAAAGTAAGTTACAATTCAGTACCCTATCTTAAAGCTTGCTGTTAGGAGGGAATCTGCAGCTTGCAGTGAAAGCGCTTCCAGAGGGTAGTCTAACGAGGGCAAACATTTGATGGTAGCAGCTTCCCTGCGGGAGATACTCTCTTTGCTATAATCGCATTATTAGGCGAAAGTAAGTTACAATTCAGTACCCTATCCTAAAGCTTGCTGTTAGGAGGGAATCTGCAGCTTGCAGTGAAAGCGCTTCCAGAGGGGAGTCTAATGAGGGCAAACATTTGATGGTAGCAGCTTCCCTGCTGGAGATAGTCTCTTTGCCAAAATCGCCTTATTCGCCGCAGTGAAGATACAATTCAGTACACTATCCTAAAGCTTGCTGTTAGGAGGGAATCTGCAGCTTGCAGTGAAAGCGCTTCCAGAGGGGAGTCTAATGAAGGCAAACATTTGGTGGCAGCAGCTTCCCTGCGAGTTATAGTCTCTTTGCCAAAATCGCATTATTAGGCGAAAGTAAGTTACAATTCAGTACCCTATCCTAAAGCTTGCTGTTAGGAGGGAATCTGCAGCTTGCAGTGAAAGCGCTTCCAGAGGGGAGTCTAACGAGGGCAAACATTTGATGGTAGCAGCTTCCCTGCGGGAGATAGTCTCTTTGCCAAAATCGCATTATTAGGCGAAAGTAAGTTACAATTCAGTACCCTATCCTAAAGCTTGCTGTTAGGAGGGAATCTGCAGCTTGCAGTGAAAGCGCTTCCAGAGGGGAGTCTAATGAGGGCAAACATTTGATGGTAGCAGCTTCCCTGCGGGAGATACTCTCTTTGCCATAATCGCATTATTAGGCGAAAGTAAGATACAATTCAGTACCGTATCCTAAAGCTTGCTGTTAGGAGGGAATCTGCAGCTTGCAGTGAAAGCGCTTCCAGAGGGGAGTCTAATGAGGGCAAACATTTGATGGTAGCAGCTTCCCTGCGGGAGATACTCTTTTTGCCAAAATCGCATTATTATGCGGAAGTAAGATACAATTCAGTACCCTATCCTAAAGCTTGCTGTTAGGAGGGAATCTGCAGCTTGCAGTGAAAGCGCTTCCAGAGGGGAGTCTAATGAGGGCAAGCATTTGATGGTAGCAGCTTCCCTGCGGGAGATACTCTCTTTGCCAAAATCGCGTTATTAGGCGAAAGTAAGTTACAATTCAGTACCCTATCCTAAAGCTTGCTGTTAGGAGGGAATCTGCAGCTTGCAGTGAAAGCGCTTCCAGAGGGGAGTCTAAAGAGGGCAAACATTTGATGGTAACAGCTTCCCTGCGGGAGATAGTCTCTTTGCTAAAATCGCCTTATTAGCCGCACTTAAGTTACAATTTAGTACCCTATCCTAGAGCTTGCTGTTAGGAGGGAATCTGCAGCTTGCAGTGAAAGCGCTTCCAGAGGGGAGTGTAATGAGGGCAAACATTTGATGGTCGCAGCTTCCCTGCGGGAGATACTCTCTTTGCCAAAATCGCCTTATTAGGCGAAAGTAAGTTACAATTCAGTACCCTATCCTAAAGCTTGCTGTTAGGAGGGAATCTGCAGCTTGCAGTGAAAGCGCTTCCAGAGGGGAGTCTAATGAGGGCAAACATTTGATGGTAGCAGCTTCCCTGCGGGAGATATTCTCTTTGCCATATTCTCCTTATTAGCCGCAGTTAAGATACAATTCAGTACCCTATCCTAAAGCTTGCTGTTAGGAGGGAATCTGCAGCTTGCAGTGAAAGCGCTTCCAGACGGGAGTCTAATAAGGGTGAACATTTGATGGTAGCAGCTTCCCTGCGGGAGATATTGTTTTTGCCAAATTCGCCTTATTAGCCGCAGTTAAGTTACAATTCAGTACCCTATCCTAAAGCTTGCTGTTAGGAGGGAATCTGCAGCTTGCAGTGAAAGCGCTTCCAGAGGGGAGTCTAATGAGGGCAAACATTTGATGGTAGCAGCTTCCCTGCGGGAGATAGTCTCTTTGCCAAAATCGCATTATTAGGCGAAAGTAAGTTACAATTCAGTACCCTATCCTAAAGCTTGCTGTTAGGAGGGAATCTGCAGCTTGCAGTGAAAGCGCTTCCAGAGGGGAGTCTAATGAGGGCAAAGATTTGATGGTAGCAGCTTCCCTGCGGGAGATACTCTCTTTGCCAAAATCGCATTATTAGGCGAAAGTAAGTTACAATTCAGTACCCTATCCTAAAGCTTGCTGTTAGGAGGGAATCTGCAGCTTGCAGTGAAAGCGCTTCCAGAGGGGAGTCTAATGAGGGCAAGCATTTGATGGTAGCAGCTTCCTTGTGGGAGATTCTCTCTTTGCAAAAATCGCGTTATTAGGCGAAAGTAAGTTACAATTCAGTACCCTATACTAAAGCTTGCTGTTAGGAGGGAATCTGCAGCTTGCAGTGAAAGCGCTTCCAGAGGGGAGTCTAATGAGGGCAAGCATTTGATGGTAGCAGCTTCCCTGCGGGAGATATTCTCTTTGCCAAAATCGCCTTATTAGTCGCAGTTAAGTTACAATTCAGTACACTGTCCTACAGCTTGCTGTTAGGAGGGAATCTGCAGCTTGCAGTGAAAGCGCTTCCAGAGGGGAGTCTAATGAGGGCAAACATTTGATGTTAGCAGCTTCCCTGCGGGAGATAGTCTCTTTGCCAAAATCGCATTATTAGGCGAAAGTAAGTTACAATTCAGTACCCTATCCTAAAGCTTGCTGTTAGGAGGGAATCTGCAGCTTGCAGTGAAAGCGCTTCCAGAGGGGAGTCTAATGAGGGCAAACATTTGATGGTAGCAGCTTCCCTGCGGGAGATACTCTCTTTGCCAAAATCGCATCATTAGGCGAAAGTAAGTTACAATTCAGTACCCTATCCTAAAGCTTGCTGTTAGGAGGGAATCTGCAGCTTGCAGTGAAAGCGCTTCCAGAGGGGAGTCTAACGAGGGCAAACATTTGATGGTAACAGCTTCCCTGCGGGAGATACTCTCTTTGCCAAAATCGCATTATTAGGCGAAAGTAAGTTACAATTCAGTACCCTATCCTAAAGCTTGCTGTTAGGAGGGAATCTGCAGCTTGCAGTGAAAGCGCTTCCAGAGGGGAGTCTAACGAGGGCAAACATTTGATGGTAGCAGCTTCCCTGCGGGAGATACTCTCTTTGCCAAAATCGCCTTATTAGCCGCAGTTAAGTTACAATTCAGTACCCTATCCTAAAGCTTGCTGTTAGGAGGGAATCTGCAGCTTGCAGTGAAAGCGCTTCCAGAGGGGAGTCTAATGAGGGCAAAGATTTGATGGTCGCAGCTTCCCTGCGGGAGATACTCTCTTTGCCAAAATCGCATTATTAGGCGAAAGTAAGATACAATTCAGGACCCTATCCTAAAGCTTGCTGTTAGGAGGGAATCTGCAGCTTGCAGTGAAAGCGCTTCCAGAGGGGAGTCTAATGAGGGCAAACATTTGATGGTAACAGCTTCCCTGCGGGAGATATTCTCTTTGCCAAAATCGCATTATTAGGCGAAAGTAAGATACAATTCAGTACCCTATCCTAAAGCTTGCTGTTAGGAGGGAATCTGCAGCTTGCAGTGAAAGCGCTTCCACAGGGTAGTCTAATGAGGGCAAACATTTGATGGTAGCAGCTTCCCTGCGGGAGATACTCTCTTTGCTATAATCGCGTTATTAGGCGAAAGTAAGACACAATTCAGTACCCTATCCTAAAGCTTGCTGTTAGGAGGGAATCTGCAGCTTGCAGTGAAAGCGCTTCCAGAGGGTAGTCTAACGAGGGCAAACATTTGATGGTAACAGCTTCCCTGCGGGAGATACTCTCTTTGCCAAAATCGCATTATTATGCGAAAGTAAGTTACAATTCAGTACCTTATCCTAAAGCTTGCTGTTAGGAGGGAATCTGCAGCTTGCAGTGAAAGCGCTTCCAGAGGGGAGTCTAATGAGGGCAAACATTTGATGGTAGCAGCTTCCCTGCGGGAGATAGTCTCTTTGCCAAAATCGCATTATTAGGCGAAAGTAAGTTACAATTCAGTACCCTATCCTAAAGCTTGCTGTTAGGAGGGAATCTGCAGCTTGCAGTGAAAGCGCTTCCAGAGGGGAGTCTAATGAGGGCAAACATTTGATGGTAGCAGCTTCCCTGCGGGAGATACTCTCTTTGCCAAAATCGCATCATTAGGCGAAAGTAAGTTACAATTCAGTACCCTATCCTAAAGCTTGCTGTTAGGAGGGAATCTGCAGCTTGCAGTGAAAGCGCTTCCAGAGGGGAGTCTAACGAGGGCAAACATTTGATGGTAGCAGCTTCCCTGCAGGAGATACTCTCTTTGCCAAAATCGCCTTATTAGCCGCAGTTAAGTTACAATTCAGTACCCTATCCTAAAGCTTGCTGTTAGGAGGGAATCTGCAGCTTGCAGTGAAAGCGCTTCCAGAGGGGAGTCTAACGAGGGCAAACATTTGATGGTAGCAGCTTCCCTGCGGGAGATACTCTCTTTGCCAAAATCGCCTTATTAGCCGCAGTTAAGATACAATTCAGTACCCTATCCTAAAGCTTGCTGTTAGGAGGGAATCTGCAGCTTGCAGTGAAAGCGCTTCCAGAGGGGAGTCTAATGAGGGCAAAGATTTGATGGTAGCAGCTTCCCTGCGGGAGATAGTCTCTTTGCCAAAATCGCATTATTAGGCGAAAGTAAGATACAATTCAGTACCCTATCCTAAAGCTTGCTGTTAGGAGGGAATCTGCAGCTTGCAGTGAAAGCGCTTCCAGAGGGGAGTCTAATGAGGGCAAACATTTGATGGTAACAGCTTCCCTGCGGGAGATATTCTCTTTGCCAAAATCGCATTATTAGGCGAAAGTAAGATACAATTCAGTACCCTATCCTAAAGCTTGCTGTTAGGAGGGAATCTGCAGCTTGCAGTGAAAGCGCTTCCAGCGGGGAGTCTAATGAGGGCAAACATTTGATGGTAGCAGCTTCCCTGCGGGAGATACTCTCTTTGCTATAATCGCGTTATTAGGCGAAAGTAAGATACAATTCAGTACACTATCCTAAAGCTTGCTGTTAGGAGGGAATCTGCAGCTTGCAGTGAAAGCGCTTCCAGAGGGTAGTCTAACGAGGGCAAACATTTGATGGTAACAGCTTCCCTGCGGGAGATAGTCTCTTTGCCAAAATCGCATTATTAGGCGAAAGTAAGTTACAATTCGGTACCCTATCCTAAAGCTTGCTGTTAGGAGGGAATCTGCAGCTTGCAGTGAAAGCGCTTCCAGACGGGAGTCTAATGAGGGCAAACATTTGATGGTAACAGCTTCCCTGCGGGAGATAGTCTCTTTGCTAAAATCGCCTTATTAGCCGCACTTAAGTTACGATTTAGTACCCTATCCTAGAGCTTGCTGTTAGGAGGGAATCTGCAGCTTGCAGTGAAAGCGCTTCCAGAGGGGAGTGTAATGAGGGCAAACATTTGATGGTCGCAGCTTCCCTGCGGGAGATAGTCTCTTTGCCAAAATCGCCTTATTAGCCGCAGTTAAGTTACAATTCAGTACCCTATCCTAAAGCTTGCTGTTAGGAGGGAATCTGCAGCTTGCAGTGAAAGCGCTTCCAGAGGGGAGTCTAATGAGGGCAAACATTTGATGGTAGCAGCTTCCCTGCGGGAGATACTCTCTTTGCCAAAATCGCATTATTAGGCGAAAGTAAGTTACAATTCAGTACCCTATCCTAAAGCTTGCTGTTAGGAGGGAATCTGCAGCTTGCAGTGAAAGCGCTTCCAGAGGGGAGTCTAATGAGGGCGAACATTTGATGGTAGCAGCTTCCCTGCGGGAGATAGTCTCTTTGCCAAAATCGCATTATTAGGCGAAAGTAAGTTACAATTCAGTACCCTATCCTAAAGCTTGCTGTTAGGAGGGAATCTGCAGCTTGCAGTGAAAGCGCTTCCAGAGGGGAGTCTAATGAGGGCAAAGATTTGATGGTAGCAGCTTCCCTGCGGGAGATACTCTCTTTGCCAAAATCGCATTATTAGGCGAAAGTAAGTTACAATTCAGTACCCTATCCTAAAGCTTGCTGTTAGGAGGGAATCTGCAGCTTGCAGTGAAAGCGCTTCCAGAGGGGAGTCTAATGAGGGCAAGCATTTGATGGTAGCAGCTTCCTTGTGGGAGATACTCTCTTTGCCAAAATCGCGTTATTAGGCGAAAGTAAGTTACAATTCAGTACCCTATCCTAAAGCTTGCTGTTAGGAGGGAATCTGCAGCTTGCAGTGAAAGCGCTTCCAGAGGGGAGTCTAATGAGGGCAAGCATTTGATGGTAGCAGCTTCCCTGCGGGAGATACTCTCTTTGCCAAAATCGCATCATAAGGCGAAAGTAAGTTACAATTCAGTACCCTATCCTAAAGCTTGCTGTTAGGAGGGAATCTGCAGCTTGCAGTGAAAGCGCTTCCAGAGGGGAGTCTAACGAGGACAAACATTTGATGGTAACAGCTTCCCTGCGGGAGATACTCTCTTTGCCAAAATCGCATTATTAGGCGAAAGTAAGTTACAATTCAGTACCCTATCCTAAAGCTTGCTGTTAGGAGGGAATCTGCAGCTTGCAGTGAAAGCGCTTCCAGAGGGGAGTCTAACGAGGGCAAACATTTGATGGTAGCAGCTTCCCTGCGGGAGATACTCTCTTTGCCAAAATCGCCTTATTAGCCGCAGTTAAGTTACAATTCAGTACCCTATCCTAAAGCTTGCTGTTAGGAGGGAATCTGCAGCTTGCAGTGAAAGCGCTTCCAGAGGGGAGTCTAATGAGGGCAAACATTTGATGGTAGCAGCTTCCCTGCGGGAGATAGTCTCTTTGCCAAAATCGCATTATTAGGCGAAAGTAAGTTACAATTCAGTACCCTATCCTAAAGCTTGCTGTTAGGAGGGAATCTGCAGCTTGCAGTGAAAGCGCTTCCAGAGGGGAGTCTAATGAGGGCAAACATTTGATGGTAACAGCTTCCCTGCGGGAGATATTCTCTTTGCCAAAATCGCATTATTAGGCGAAAGTAAGATACAATTCAGTACCCTATCCTAAAGCTTGCTGTTAGGAGGGAATCTGCAGCTTGCAGTGAAAGCGCTTCCACAGGGTAGTCTAATGAGGGCAAACATTTGATGGTAGCACCTTCCCTGCGGGAGATACTCTCTTTGCTATAATCGCGTTATTAGGCGAAAGTAAGATACAATTCAGTACCCTATCCTAAAGCTTGCTGTTAGGAGGGAATCTGCAGCTTGCAGTGAAAGCGCTTCCACAGGGTAGTCTAACGAGGGCAAACATTTGATGGTAACAGCTTCCCTGCGGGAGATACTCTCTTTGCCAAAATCGCATTATTATGCGAAAGTAAGTTACAATTCAGTACCTTATCCTAAAGCTTGCTGTTAGGAGGGAATCTGCAGCTTGCAGTGAAAGCGCTTCCAGAGGGGAGTCTAATGAGGGCAAACATTTGATGGTAGCAGCTTCCCTGCGGGAGATAGTCTCTTTGCCAAAATCGCATTATTAGGCGAAAGTAAGTTACAATTCAGTACCCTATCCTAAAGCTTGCTGTTAGGAGGGAATCTGCAGCTTGCAGTGAAAGCGCTTCCAGAGGGGAGTCTAATGAGGGCAAACATTTGATGGCAGCAGCTTCCCTGCGGGAGATACTCTCTTTGCCAAAATCGCATTATTAGGCGAAAGTAAGTTACAATTCAGTACCCTATCCTAAAGCTTGCTGTTAGGAGGGAATCTGCAGCTTGCAGTGAAAGCGCTTCCAGAGGGGAGTCTAATGAGGGCAAATATTTGATGGTAGCAGCTTCCCTGCGGGAGATATTCTCTTTGCCATAATCGCCTTATTAGCCGCAGTTAAGTTACAATTCAGTACCCTATCCTAAAGCTTGCTGTTAGGAGGGAATCTGCAGCTTGCAGTGAAAGCGCTTCCAGAGGGGAGTCTAATGAGGGCAAACATTTGATGGTAGCAGCTTCCCTGCGGGAGATAGTCTCTTTGCCAAAATCGCATTATTAGGCGAAAGTAAGTTACAATTCAGTACCCTATCCTAAAGCTTGCTGTTAGGAGGGAATCTGCAGCTTGCAGTGAAAGCGCTTCCAGAGGGGAGTCTAATGAGGGCAAACATTTGATGGTAGCAGCTTCCCTGCGGCAGATACTCTCTTTGCCAAAATCGCATTATTAGGCGAAAGTAAGTTACAATTCAGTACCCTATACTAAAGCTTGCTGTTAGGAGGGAATCTGCAGCTTGCAGTGAAAGCGCTTCCAGAGGGGAGTCTAATGAGGGCAAATATTTGATGGTAGCAGCTTCCCTGCGGGAGATAGTCTCTTTGCCAAAATCGCATTATTAGGCGAAAGTAAGTTACAATTCAGTACCCTATCCTAAAGCTTGCTGTTAGGAGGGAATCTGCAGCTTGCAGTGAAAGCGCTTCCAGAGGGGAGTCTAATGAGGGCAAACATTTGATGGTCGCAGCTTCCCTGCGGGAGATAGTCTCTTTGCCAAAATCGCATTATTAGGCGAATGTAAGCTACCATTCAGTACCCTATCCTAAAGCTTGCTGTTAGGAGGGAATCTGCAGCTTGCAGTGAAAGCGCTTCCAGAGGGGAGTCTAACGAGGGCAAACATTTGATGGTAGCAGCTTCCCTGCGGGAGATACTCTCTTTGCCAAAATCGCATTATTAGGCGAAAGTAAGTTACAATTCAGTACCATATCCTAAAGCTTGCTGTTAGGAGGGAATCTGCAGCCTGCAGTGAAAGCACTTCCAGAGGGGAGTCTAATGAGGGCAAACATTTGATGGTAGCAGCTTCCCTGCTGGAGATACTCTCTTTGCCAAAATCGCATTATTAGGCGAAAGTAAGTTACAATTCAGTACCCTATCCTAAAGCTTGCTGTTAGGAGGGAATCTGCAGCTTGCAGTGAAAGCACTTCCAGAGGGGAGTCTAATGAGGGCAAAGATTTGATGGTAGCAGCTTCCCTGCGGGAGATACTCTCTTTGCCAAAATCGCATTATTAGGCGAAAGTAAGTTTCAATTCAGTACCTTATCCTAAAGCTTGCTGTTAGGAGGGATTCTGCAGCTTGCAGTGAAAGCGCTTCCAGAGGGGAGTCTAATGAGGGCAAACATTTGATGGTAGCAGCTTCCCTGCGGGAGATAGTCTCTTTGCCATAATCGCATTATTATGCGAAAGTAAGTTACAATTCAGTACCCTATCCTAAAGCTTGCTGTTAGGAGGGAATCTGCAGCTTGCAGTGAAAGCGCTTCCAGAGGGGAGTCTAATGAGGGCAAACATTTGATGGTAGCAGCTTCCCTGCGGGAGATATTCTCTTTGCCATAATCGCCTAATTAGCCTCAGTTAAGTTACAATTCAGTACACTATCCTAAAGCTTGCTGTTAGGAGGGAATCTGCAGCTTGAAGTGAAAGCGCTTCCAGAGGGGAGTCTAATGAGGGCAAAGATTTGATGGTAGCAGCTTCCCTGCGGGAGATAGTCTCTTTTCCAAAATCGCATTATTAGGCGAAAGTAAGTTACAATTCAGTACCCTATCCTAAAGCTTGCTGTTAGGAGGGAATCTGCAGCTTGCAGTGAAAGCGCTTCCAGAGGGGAGTCTAATGAGGGCAAACATTTGATGGTAACAGCTTCCCTGCGGGAGATATTCTCTTTGCCAAAATCGCATTATTAGGCGAAAGTAAGATACAATTCAGGACCCTATCCTAAAGCTTGCTGTTAGGAGGGAATCTGCAGCTTGCAGTGAAAGCGCTTCCAGAGGGGAGTCTAATGAGGGCAAACATTTGATGGTAGCAGCTTCCCTGCGGGAGATACTCTCTTTGCTATAATCGCGTTATTAGGCGAAAGTAAGTTACAATTCAGTACCCTATCCTAAAGCTTGCTGTTAGGAGGGAATCTGCAGCTTGAAGTGAATGCGCTTCCAGAGGGGAGTCTAATGAGGGCAAACATTTGATGGTAGCAGCTTCCCTGCGGGAGATAGTCTCTTTGCCAAAATCGCATTATTATGCGAAAGTAAGTTACAATTCAGTACCTTATCCTAAAGCTTGCTGTTAGGAGGGAATCTGCAGCTTGCAGTGAAAGCGCTTCCAGAGGGGAGTCTAATGAGGGCAAACATTTGATGGTAACAGCTTCCCTGCGGGAGATACTCTCTTTGCCAAAATCGCATTATTAGGCGAAAGTAAGTTACAATTCAGTACCTTATCCTAAAGCTTGCTGTTAGGAGGGAATCTGCAGCTTGCAGTGAAAGCGCTTCCAGAGGGGAGTCTAATGAGGGCAAACATTTGATGGTAACAGCTTCCCTGCGGGAGATACTCTCTTTTCCAAAATCGCATTATTAGGCGAAAGTAAGTTACAATTCAGTACCCTATCCTAAAGCTTGCTGTTAGGAGGGAATCTGCAGCTTGCAGTGAAAGCGCTTCCAGAGGGGAGTCTAACGAGGGCAAACATTTGATGGAAGCAGCTTCCCTGCGGGAGATAGTCTCTTTGCCAAAATCGCATTATTAGGCGAAAGTAAGTTACAATTCAGTACCCTATCCTAAAGCTTGCAGTTAGGAGGGAATCTGCAGCTTGCAGTGAAAGCGCTTCCAGAGGGGAGTCTAATGAGGGCAAACATTTGATGGTAGCAGCTTCCCTGCGGGAGATACTCTCTTTGCCAAAATCGCATTATTAGGCGAAAGTAAGTTACAATTCAGTACCCTATCCTAAAGCTTGCTGTTAGGAGGGAATCTGCAGCTTGCAGTGAAAGCACTTCCAGAGGGGAGTCTAATGAGGGCAAACATTTGATGGTAGCAGCTTCCCTGCTGGAGATACTCTCTTTGCCAAAATCGCATTATTAGGCGAAAGTAAGTTACAATTCAGTACCATATCCTAAAGCTTGCTGTTAGGAGGGAATCTGCAGCTTGCAGTGAAAGCACTTCCAGAGGGGAGTCTAATGAGGGCAAACATTTGATGGTAGCAGCTTCCCTGCTGGAGATACTCTCTTTGCCAAAATCGCATTATTAGGCGAAAGTAAGTTACAATTCAGTACCATATCCTAAAGCTTGCTGTTAGGAGGGAATCTGCAGCTTGCAGTGAAAGCACTTCCAGAGGGGAGTCTAATGAGGGCAAACATTTGATGGTAGCAGCTTCCCTGCTGGAGATACTCTCTTTGCCAAAATCGCATTATTAGGCGAAAGTAAGTTACAATTCAGTACCCTATCCTAAAGCTTGCTGTTAGGAGGGAATCTGCAGCTTGCAGTGAAAGCACTTCCAGAGGGGAGTCTAATGAGGGCAAAGATTTGATGGTAGCAGCTTCCCTGCGGGAGATACTCTCTTTGCCAAAATCGCATTATTAGGCGAAAGTAAGTTTCAATTCAGTACCTTATCCTAAAGCTTGCTGTTAGGAGGGATTCTGCAGCTTGCAGTGAAAGCGCTTCCAGAGGGGAGTCTAATCAGGGCAAACATTTGATGGTAGCAGCTTCCCTGCGGGAGATAGTCTCTTTGCCAAAATCGCATTATTATGCGAAAGTAAGTTACAATTCAGTACCCTATCCTAAAGCTTGCTGTTAGGAGGGAATCTGCAGCTTGCAGTGAAAGCGCTTCCAGAGGGGAGTCTAATGAGGGCAAACATTTGATGGTAGCAGCTTCCCTGCGGGAGATATTCTCTTTGCCATAATCGCCTAATTAGCCTCAGTTAAGTTACAATTCAGTACCCTATCCTAAAGCTTGCTGTTAGGAGGGAATCTGCAGCTTGAAGTGAAAGCGCTTCCAGAGGGGAGTCTAATGAGGGCAAAGATTTGATGGTCGCAGCTTCCCTGCGGGAGATAGTCTCTTTTCCAAAATCGCATTATTAGGCGAAAGTAAGTTACAATTCAGTACCCTATCCTAAAGCTTGCTGTTAGGAGGGAATCTGCAGCTTGCAGTGAAAGCGCTTCCAGAGGGGAGTCTAATGAGGGCAAACATTTGATGGTAACAGCTTCCCTGCGGGAGATATTCTCTTTGCCATAATCGCATTATTAGGCGAAAGTAAGATACAATTCAGGACCCTATCCTAAAGCTTGCTGTTAGGAGGGAATCTGCAGCTTGCAGTGAAAGCGCTTCCAGAGGGGAGTCTAATGAGGGCAAACATTTGATGGTAGCAGCTTCCCTGCGGGAGATACTCTCTTTGCTATAATCGCGTTATTAGGCGAAAGTAAGTTACAATTCAGTACCCTATCCTAAAGCTTGCTGTTAGGAGGGAATCTGCAGCTTGAAGTGAATGCGCTTCCAGAGGGGAGTCTAATGAGGGCAAACATTTGATGGTAGCAGCTTCCCTGCGGGAGATAGTCTCTTTGCCAAAATCGCATTATTATGCGAAAGTAAGTTACAATTCAGTACCTTATCCTAAAGCTTGCTGTTAGGAGGGAATCTGCAGCTTGCAGTGAAAGCGCTTCCAGAGGGGAGTCTAATGAGGGCAAACATTTGATGGTAACAGCTTCCCTGCGAGAGATACTCTCTTTGCCAAAATCGCATTATTAGGCGAAAGTAAGTTACAATTCAGTACCTTTTCCTAAAGCTTGCTGTTAGGAGGGAATCTGCAGCTTGCAGTGAAAGCGCTTCCAGAGGGGAGTCTAATGAGGGCAAACATTTGATGGTAACAGCTTCCCTGCGGGAGATACTCTCTTTTCCAAAATCGCATTATTAGGCGAAAGTAAGTTACAATTCAGTACCCTATCCTAAAGCTTGCTGTTAGGAGGGAATCTGCAGCTTGCAGTGAAAGCGCTTCCAGAGGGGAGTCTAACGAGGGCAAACATTTGATGGAAGCAGCTTCCCTGCGGGAGATAGTCTCTTTGCCAAAATCGCATTATTAGGCGAAAGTAAGTTACAATTCAGTACCCTATCCTAAAGCTTGCTGTTAGGAGGGAATCTGCAGCTTGCAGTGAAAGCGCTTCCAGAGGGGAGTCTAATGAGGGCAAACATTTGATGGTAGCAGCTTCCCTGCGGGAGATACTCTCTTTGCCAAAATCGCATTATTAGGCGAAAGTAAGTTACAATTCAGTACCCTATCCTAAAGCTTGCTGTTAGGAGGTAATCTGCAGCTTGCTGTGAAAGCGCTTCCAGAGGGGAGTCTAATGAGGGCAAACATTTGATGGTAGCAGCTTCCCTGCGGGAGATACTCTCTTTGCCAAAATCGCATTATTAGGCGAAAGTAAGTTTCAATTCAGTACCTTATCCTAAAGCTTGCTGTTAGGAGGGATTCTGCAGCTTGCAGTGAAAGCGCTTCCAGAGGGGAGTCTAATGAGGGCAAACATTTGATGGTAGCAGCTTCCCTGCGGGAGATAGTCTCTTTGCCAAAATCGCATTATTATGCGAAAGTAAGTTACAATTCAGTACCCTTTCCTAAAGCTTGCTGTTAGGAGGGAATCTGAAGCTTGCAGTGAAAGCGCTTCCAGAGGGGAGTCTAATGAGGGCAAACATTTCATGGTAGCAGCTTCCCTGCGGGAGATACTCTCTTTGCCAAAATCGCCTTATTACCCGCAGTTAAGTTACAATTCAGTACACTGTCCTACAGCTTGCTGTTAGGAGGGAATCTGCAGCTTGCAGTGAAAGCGCTTCCAGAGGGGAGTCTAATGAGGGCAAACATTTGATGTTAGCAGCTTCCCTGCGGGAGATATTGTCTTTGCCAAAATCGCCTTATTAGCCGCAGTTAAGTTACAATTTAGTACCCTATCCTAAAGCTTGCTGTTAGGAGGGAATCTGCAGCTTGCAGTGAAAGCGCTTCCAGAGGGGAGTCTAACGAGGACAAACATTTGATGGTAACAGCTTCCCTGCGGGAGATACTCTCTTTGCCAAAATCGCATTATTAGGCGAAAGTAAGTTACAATTCAGTACCCTATCCTAAAGCTTGCTGTTAGGAGGGAATCTGCAGCTTGCAGTGAAAGCGCTTCCAGAGGGGAGTCTAACGAGGGCAAACATTTGATGGTAGCAGCTTCCCTGCGGGAGATACTCTCTTTGCCAAAATCGCCTTATTAGCCGCAGTTAAGTTACAATTCAGTACCCTATCCTAAAGCTTGCTGTTAGGAGGGAATCTGCAGCTTGCAGTGAAAGCGCTTCCAGAGGGGAGTCTAATGAGGGCAAACATTTGATGGTAGCAGCTTCCCTGCGGGAGATAGTCTCTTTGCCAAAATCGCATTATTAGGCGAAAGTAAGTTACAATTCAGTACCCTATCCTAAAGCTTGCTGTTAGGAGGGAATCTGCAGCTTGCAGTGAAAGCGCTTCCAGAGGGGAGTCTAATGAGGGCAAACATTTGATGGTAACAGCTTCCCTGCGGGAGATATTCTCTTTGCCAAAATCGCATTATTAGGCGAAAGTAAGATACAATTCAGTACCCTATCCTAAAGCTTGCTGTTAGGAGGGAATCTGCAGCTTGCAGTGAAAGCGCTTCCACAGGGTAGTCTAATGAGGGCAAACATTTGATGGTAGCAGCTTCCCTGCGGGAGATACTCTCTTTGCTATAATCGCGTTATTAGGCGAAAGTAAGATACAATTCAGTACCCTATCCTAAAGCTTGCTGTTAGGAGGGAATCTGCAGCTTGCAGTGAAAGCGCTTCCACAGGGTAGTCTAACGAGGGCAAACATTTGATGGTAACAGCTTCCCTGCGGGAGATACTCTCTTTGCCAAAATCGCATTATTAGGCGAAAGTAAGTTACAATTCAGTACCCTATCCTAAAGCTTGCTGTTAGGAGGGAATCTGCAGCTTGCAGTGAAAGCGCTTCCAGAGGGGAGTCTAATGAGGGCAAATATTTGATGGTAGCAGCTTCCCTGCGGGAGATATTCTCTTTGCCATAATCGCCTTATTAGCCGCAGTTAAGTTACAATTCAGTACCCTATCCTAAAGCTTGCTGTTAGGAGGGAATCTGCAGCTTGCAGTGAAAGCGCTTCCAGAGGGGAGTCTAATGAGGGCAAACATTTGATGGTAGCAGCTTCCCTGCGGGAGATAGTCTCTTTGCCAAAATCGCATTATTAGGCGAAAGTAAGTTACAATTCAGTACCCTATCCTAAAGCTTGCTGTTAGGAGGGAATCTGCAGCTTGCAGTGAAAGCGCTTCCACAGGGTAGTCTAATGAGGGCAAACATTTGATGGTAGCAGCTTCCCTGCGGGAGATACTCTCTTTGTAAAAATCGCGTTATTAGGCGAAAGTAAGTTACAATTCAGTACCCTATCCTAAAGCTTGCTGTTAGGAGGGAATCTGCAGCTTGCAGTGAAAGCGCTTCCAGAGGGGAGTCTAATGAGGGCAAACATTTGATGGTAGCAGCTTCCCTGCGGCAGATACTCTCTTTGCCAAAATCGCATTATTAGGCGAAAGTAAGTTACAATTCAGTACCCTATACTAAAGCTTGCTGTTAGGAGGGAATCTGCAGCTTGCAGTGAAAGCGCTTCCAGAGGGGAGTCTAATGAGGGCAAATATTTGATGGTAGCAGCTTCCCTGCGGGAGATAGTCTCTTTGCCAAAATCGCATTATTAGGCGAAAGTAAGTTACAATTCAGTACCCTATCCTAAAGCTTGCTGTTAGGAGGGAATCTGCAGCTTGCAGTGAAAGCGCTTCCAGAGGGGAGTCTAATGAGGGCAAACATTTGATGGTCGCAGCTTCCCTGCGGGAGATAGTCTCTTTGCCAAAATCGCATTATTAGGCGAATGTAAGCTACCATTCAGTACCCTATCCTAAAGCTTGCTGTTAGGAGGGAATCTGCAGCTTGCAGTGAAAGCGCTTCCAGAGGGGAGTCTAACGAGGGCAAACATTTGATGGTAGCAGCTTCCCTGCGGGAGATACTCTCTTTGCCAAAATCGCATTATTAGGCGAAAGTAAGTTACAATTCAGTACCATATCCTAAAGCTTGCTGTTAGGA
This sequence comes from Phaenicophaeus curvirostris, assembly GCF_032191515.1. Lineage (NCBI taxonomy): Eukaryota > Metazoa > Chordata > Aves > Cuculiformes > Cuculidae > Phaenicophaeus > Phaenicophaeus curvirostris. Next base: position 409,571 of record NW_027206757.1, read on the forward strand.
GGGAATCTGCAGCTTGCAGTGAAAGCACTTCCAGAGGGGAGTCTAATGAGGGCAAACATTTGATGGTAGCAGCTTCCCTGCTGGAGATACTCTCTTTGCCAAAATCGCATTATTAGGCGAAAGTAAGTTACAATTCAGTACCCTATCCTAAAGCTTGCTGTTAGGAGGGAATCTGCAGCTTGCAGTGAAAGCACTTCCAGAGGGGAGTCTAATGAGGGCAAAGATTTGATGGTAGCAGCTTCCCTGCGGGAGATAGTCTCTTTGCCAAAATCGCATTATTAGGCGAAAGTAAGTTTCAATTCAGTACCTTATCCTAAAGCTTGCTGTTAGGAGGGATTCTGCAGCTTGCAGTGAAAGCGCTTCCAGAGGGGAGTCTAATGAGGGCAAACATTTGATGGTAGCAGCTTCCCTGCGGGAGATAGTCTCTTTGCCATAATCGCATTATTATGCGAAAGTAAGTTACAATTCAGTACCCTATCCTAAAGCTTGCTGTTAGGAGGGAATCTGCAGCTTGCAGTGAAAGCGCTTCCAGAGGGGAGTCTAATGAGGGCAAACATTTGATGGTAGCAGCTTCCCTGCGGGAGATATTCTCTTTGCCATAATCGCCTAATTAGCCTCAGTTAAGTTACAATTCAGTACACTATCCTAAAGCTTGCTGTTAGGAGGGAATCTGCAGCTTGAAGTGAAAGCGCTTCCAGAGGGGAGTCTAATGAGGGCAAAGATTTGATGGTAGCAGCTTCCCTGCGGGAGATAGTCTCTTTTCCAAAATCGCATTATTAGGCGAAAGTAAGTTACAATTCAGTACCCTATCCTAAAGCTTGCTGTTAGGAGGGAATCTGCAGCTTGCAGTGAAAGCGCTTCCAGAGGGGAGTCTAATGAGGGCAAACATTTGATGGTAACAGCTTCCCTGCGGGAGATATTCTCTTTGCCAAAATCGCATTATTAGGCGAAAGTAAGATACAATTCAGGACCCTATCCTAAAGCTTGCTGTTAGGAGGGAATCTGCAGCTTGCAGTGAAAGCGCTTCCAGAGGGGAGTCTAATGAGGGCAAACATTTGATGGTAGCAGCTTCCCTGCGGGAGATACTCTCTTTGCTATAATCGCGTTATTAGGCGAAAGTAAGTTACAATTCAGTACCCTATCCTAAAGCTTGCTGTTAGGAGGGAATCTGCAGCTTGAAGTGAATGCGCTTCCAGAGGGGAGTCTAATGAGGGCAAACATTTGATGGTAGCAGCTTCCCTGCGGGAGATAGTCTCTTTGCCAAAATCGCATTATTATGCGAAAGTAAGTTACAATTCAGTACCTTATCCTAAAGCTTGCTGTTAGGAGGGAATCTGCAGCTTGCAGTGAAAGCGCTTCCAGAGGGGAGTCTAATGAGGGCAAACATTTGATGGTAACAGCTTCCCTGCGGGAGATACTCTCTTTGCCAAAATCGCATTATTAGGCGAAAGTAAGTTACAATTCAGTACCTTATCCTAAAGCTTGCTGTTAGGAGGGAATCTGCAGCTTGCAGTGAAAGCGCTTCCAGAGGGGAGTCTAATGAGGGCAAGCATTTGATGGTAACAGCTTCCCTGCGGGAGATACTCTCTTTTCCAAAATCGCATTATTAGGCGAAAGTAAGTTACAATTCAGTACCCTATCCTAAAGCTTGCTGTTAGGAGGGAATCTGCAGCTTGCAGTGAAAGCGCTTCCAGAGGGGAGTCTAACGAGGGCAAACATTTGATGGAAGCAGCTTCCCTGCGGGAGATAGTCTCTTTGCCAAAATCGCATTATTAGGCGAAAGTAAGTTACAATTCAGTACCCTATCCTAAAGCTTGCAGTTAGGAGGGAATCTGCAGCTTGCAGTGAAAGCGCTTCCAGAGGGGAGTCTAATGAGGGCAAACATTTGATGGTAGCAGCTTCCCTGCGGGAGATACTCTCTTTGCCAAAATCGCATTATTAGGCGAAAGTAAGTTACAATTCAGTACCCTATCCTAAAGCTTGCTGTTAGGAGGGAATCTGCAGCTTGCAGTGAAAGCACTTCCAGAGGGGAGTCTAATGAGGGCAAACATTTGATGGTAGCAGCTTCCCTGCTGGAGATACTCTCTTTGCCAAAATCGCATTATTAGGCGAAAGTAAGTTACAATTCAGTACCATATCCTAAAGCTTGCTGTTAGGAGGGAATCTGCAGCTTGCAGTGAAAGCACTTCCAGAGGGGAGTCTAATGAGGGCAAACATTTGATGGTAGCAGCTTCCCTGCTGGAGATACTCTCTTTGCCAAAATCGCATTATTAGGCGAAAGTAAGTTACAATTCAGTACCATATCCTAAAGCTTGCTGTTAGGAGGGAATCTGCAGCTTGCAGTGAAAGCACTTCCAGAGGGGAGTCTAATGAGGGCAAACATTTGATGGTAGCAGCTTCCCTGCTGGAGATACTCTCTTTGCCAAAATCGCATTATTAGGCGAAAGTAAGTTACAATTCAGTACCCTATCCTAAAGCTTGCTGTTAGGAGGGAATCTGCAGCTTGCAGTGAAAGCACTTCCAGAGGGGAGTCTAATGAGGGCAAAGATTTGAAGGTAGCAGCTTCCCTGCGGGAGATACTCTCTTTGCCACAATCGCATTATTAGGCGAAAGTAAGTTTCAATTCAGTACCTTATCCTAAAGCTTGCTGTTAGGAGGGATTCTGCAGCTTGCAGTGAAAGCGCTTCCAGAGGGGAGTCTAATGAGGGCAAACATTTGATGGTAGCAGCTTCCCTGCGGGAGATAGTCTCTTTGCCATAATCGCATTATTATGCGAAAGTAAGTTACAATTCAGTACCCTATCCTAAAGCTTGCTGTTAGGAGGGAATCTGCAGCTTGCAGTGAAAGCGCTTCCAGAGGGGAGTCTAATGAGGGCAAACATTTGATGGTAGCAGCTTCCCTGCGGGAGATATTCTCTTTGCCATAATCGCCTAATTAGCCTCAGTTAAGATACAATTAAGTACCCTATCCTAAAGCTTGCTGTTAGGAGGGAATCTGCAGCTGGAAGTGAAAGCGCTTCCAGAGGGGAGTCTAATGAGGGCAAAGATTTGATGGTCGCAGCTTCCCTGCGGGAGATAGTCTCTTTTCCAAAATCGCATTATTAGGCGAAAGTAAGTTACAATTCAGTACCCTATCCTAAAGCTTGCTGTTAGGAGGGAATCTGCAGCTTGCAGTGAAAGCGCTTCCAGAGGGGAGTCTAATGAGGGCAAACATTTGATGGTAACAGCTTCCCTGCGGGAGATATTCTCTTTGCCAAAATCGCATTATTAGGCGAAAGTAAGATACAATTCAGGACCCTATCCTAAAGCTTGCTGTTAGGAGGGAATCTGCAGCTTGCAGTGAAAGCGCTTCCAGAGGGGAGTCTAATGAGGGCAAACATTTGATGGTAGCAGCTTCCCTGCGGGAGATACTCTCTTTGCTATAATCGCGTTATTAGGCGAAAGTAAGTTACAATTCAGTACCCTATCCTAAAGCTTGCTGTTAGGAGGGAATCTGCAGCTTGAAGTGAATGCGCTTCCAGAGGGGAGTCTAATGAGGGCAAACATTTGATGGTAGCAGCTTCCCTGCGGGAGATAGTCTCTTTGCCAAAATCGCATTATTATGCGAAAGTAAGTTACAATTCAGTACCTTATCCTAAAGCTTGCTGTTAGGAGGGAATCTGCAGCTTGCAGTGAAAGCGCTTCCAGAGGGGAGTCTAATGAGGGCAAACATTTGATGGTAACAGCTTCCCTGCGGGAGATACTCTCTTTGCCAAAATCGCATTATTAGGCGAAAGTAAGTTACAATTCAGTACCTTTTCCTAAAGCTTGCTGTTAGGAGGGAATCTGCAGCTTGCAGTGAAAGCGCTTCCAGAGGGGAGTCTAATGAGGGCAAACATTTGATGGTAACAGCTTCCCTGCGGGAGATACTCTCTTTTCCAAAATCGCATTATTAGGCGAAAGTAAGTTACAATTCAGTACCCTATCCTAAAGCTTGCTGTTAGGAGGGAATCTGCAGCTTGCAGTGAAAGCGCTTCCAGAGGGGAGTCTAACGAGGGCAAACATTTGATGGAAGCAGCTTCCCTGCGGGAGATAGTCTCTTTGCCAAAATCGCATTATTAGGCGAAAGTAAGTTACAATTCAGTACCCTATCCTAAAGCTTGCTGTTAGGAGGGAATCTGCAGCTTGCAGTGAAAGCGCTTCCAGAGGGGAGTCTAATGAGGGCAAACATTTGATGGTAGCAGCTTCCCTGCGGGAGATACTCTCTTTGCCAAAATCGCATTATTAGGCGAAAGTAAGTTACAATTCAGTACCCTATCCTAAAGCTTGCTGTTAGGAGGGAATCTGCAGCTTGCTGTGAAAGCGCTTCCAGAGGGGAGTCTAATGAGGGCAAACATTTGATGGTAGCAGCTTCCCTGCGGGAGATACTCTCTTTGCCAAAATCGCATTATTAGGCGAAAGTAAGTTTCAATTCAGTACCTTATCCTAAAGCTTGCTGTTAGGAGGGATTCTGCAGCTTGCAGTGAAAGCGCTTCCAGAGGGGAGTCTAATGAGGGCAAACATTTGATGGTAGCAGCTTCCCTGCGGGAGATAGTCTCTTTGCCAAAATCGCATTATTATGCGAAAGTAAGTTACAATTCAGTACCCTTTCCTAAAGCTTGCTGTTAGGAGGGAATCTGAAGCTTGCAGTGAAAGCGCTTCCAGAGGGGAGTCTAATGAGGGCAAACATTTCATGGTAGCAGCTTCCCTGCGGGAGATACTCTCTTTGCCAAAATCGCCTTATTACCCGCAGTTAAGTTACAATTCAGTACACTGTCCTACAGCTTGCTGTTAGGAGGGAATCTGCAGCTTGCAGTGAAAGCGCTTCCAGAGGGGAGTCTAATGAGGGCAAACATTTGATGTTAGCAGCTTCCCTGCGGGAGATATTGTCTTTGCCAAAATCGCCTTATTAGCCGCAGTTAAGTTACAATTTAGTACCCTATCCTAAAGCTTGCTGTTAGGAGGGAATCTGCAGCTTGCAGTGAAAGCGCTTCCAGAGGGGAGTCTAATGAGGGCAATATTTGATGGTAGCAGCTTCCCTGCGGGAGATACTCTCTTTGCCAAAATCCCATTATTAGGCGAAAGTAAGTTACAATTCAGTACCTTATCCTAAATCTTGCTGTTAGGAGGGAATCTGAAGCTTGCAGTGAAAGCGCTTCCAGAGGGGAGTCTAATGAGGGCAAACATTTGATGGTAGCAGCTTCCCTGCGGGAGATACTCTCTTTGCCAAAATCGCATTATTAGGCGAAAGTAAGTTACAATTCAGTACCCTATACTAAAGCTTGCTGTTAGGAGGGAATCTGCAGCTTGCAGTGAAAGCGCTTCCAGAGGGTAGTCTAATGAGGGCAAACATTTGATGGTAGCAGCTTCCCTGCGGGAGATACTCTCTTTGCCAAAATTGCATTATTAGGCGAAAGTAAGTTACAATTCAGTACCCTATCCTAAAGCTTGCTGTTAGGAGGGAATCTGCAGCTTGCAGTGAAAGCGCTTCCAGAGGGGAGTCTAATGAGGGCAAACATTTGATGGTCGCAGCTTCCCTGCGGGAGATAGTCTCTTTGCCAAAATCGCATTATTAGGCGAAAGTAAGTTACAATTCAGTACCCTATCCTAAAGCTTGCTGTTAGGAGGGAATCTGCAGCTTGCAGTGAAAGCGCTTCCAGAGGGGAGTCTAACGAGGGCAAACATTTGATGGTAGCAGCTTCCCTGCGGGAGATACTCTCTTTGCCAAAATCGCGTTATTAGGCGAAAGTAAGTTACAATTCAGTACCCTATCCTAAAGCTTGCTGTTAAGAGGGAATCTGCAGCTTGCAGTGAAAGCGCTTCCAGAGGGGAGTCTAATGAGGGCAAACATTTGATGGTAGCAGCTTCCCTGCAGGAGATACTCTCTTTGCAAAAATCGTATTATTAGGCGAAAGTAAGTTACAATTCAGTACCGTATCCTAAAGCTTGCTGTTAGGAATGAATCTGCAGCTTGAAGTGAATGCGCTTTCACAGGGTAGTCTAACGAGGGCAAACATTTGATGGTAGCAGCTTCCCTGCGGGAGATACTCTCTTTGCCAAAATCGCATTATTATGCGAAAGTAAGTTACAATTCAGTACCCTATCCTAAAGCTTGCTGTTAGGAGGGAATCTGCAGCTTGCAGTGAAAGCGCTTCCAGAGGGGAGTCTAATGAGGGCAAAGATTTGATGGTAGCAGCTTCCCTGCGGGAGATAGTCTCTTTGCCAAAATCGCATTATTAGGCGAAAGTAAGTTACAATTCAGTACCCTATCCTAAAGCTTGCTGTTAGGAGGGAATCTGCAGTTTGCAGTGAAAGCGCTTCCAGAGGGTAGTCTAATGAGGGCAAACATTTGATGGTAGCAGCTTCCCTGCGGGAGATACTCTCTTTGTAAAAATCGCGTTATTAGGCGAAAGTAAGTTACAATTCAGTACCCTATCCTAAAGCTTGCTGTTAGGAGGGAATCTGCAGCTTGAAGTGAATGTGCTTCCAGAGGGTAGTCTAACGAGGGCAAACATTTGATGGTAACAGCTTCCCTGCGGGAGATACTCTCTTTGCCAAAATCGCATTATTAGGCGAAAGTAAGTTACAATTCAGTACCCTATCCTAAAGCTTGCTGTTAGGAGGGAATCTGCAGCTTGCAGTGAAAGCACTTCCAGAGGGGAGTCTAATGAGGGCAAACATTTGATGGTAGCAGCTTCCCTGCGGGAGATACTCTCTTTGCCAAAATCGCATTATTAGGCGAAAGTAAGTTTCAATTCAGTACCTTATCCTAAAGCTTGCTGTTAGGAGGGATTCTGCAGCTTGAAGTGAAAGCGCTTCCAGAGGGGAGTCTAATGAGGGCAAACATTTGATGGTAGCAGCTTCCCTGCGGGAGATAGTCTCTTTGCCATAATCGCATTAATATGCGAAAGTAAGTTACAATTCAGTACCCTATCCTAAAGCTTGCTGTTAGGAGGGAATCTGCAGCTTGCAGTGAAAGCGCTTCCAGAGGGGAGTCTAATGAGGTCAAATATTTGATGGTAGCAGCTTCCCTGCGGGAGATATTCTCTTTGCCATAATCGCCTTATTAGCCGCAGTTAAGTTACAATTCAGTACCCTATCCTAAAGCTTGCTGTTAGGAGGGAATCTGCAGCTTGAAGTGAAAGCGCTTCCAGAGGGGAGTCTAATGAGGGCAAAGATTTGATGGTCGCAGCTTCCCTGCGGGAGATACTCTCTTTGCTATAATCGCATTATTAGGCGAAAGTAAGTTACAATTCAGTACCCTATCCTAAAGCTTGCTGTTAGGAGGGAATCTGCAGCTTGCAGTGAAAGCGCTTCCAGAGGGGAGTCTAATGAGGGCAAACATTTGATGGTAACAGCTTCCCTGCGGCAGATATTCTCTTTGCCAAAATCGCATTATTAGGCGAAAGTAAGATACAATTCAGGACCCTATCCTAAAGCTTGCTGTTAGGAGGGAATCTGCAGCTTGCAGTGAAAGCGCTTCCACAGGGTAGTCTAATGAGGGCAAACATTTGATGGTAGCAGCTTCCCTGCGGGAGATACTCTCTTTGCTATAATCGCGTTATTAGGCGAAAGTAAGTTACAATTCAGTACCCTATCCTAAAGCTTGCTGTTAGGAGGGAATCTGCAGCTTGCAGTGAAAGCACTTCCAGAGGGGAGTCTAATGAGGGCAAAGATTTGATGGTAGCAGCTTCCCTGCGGGAGATACTCTCTTTGCCAAAATCGCATTATTAGGCGAAAGTAAGTTTCAATTCAGTACCTTATCCTAAAGCTTGCTGTTAGGAGGGATTCTGCAGCTTGCAGTGAAAGCGCTTCCAGAGGGGAGTCTAATGAGGGCAAAGATTTGATGGTCGCAGCTTCCCTGCGGGAGATAGTCTCTTTGCCAAAATCGCATTATTATGCGAAAGTAAGTTACAATTCAGTACCCTATCCTAAAGCTTGCTGTTAGGAGGGAATCTGCAGCTTGCAGTGAAAGCGCTTCCACAGGGGAGTCTAATGAGGGCAAATATTTGATGGTAGCAGCTTCCCTGCGGGAGATATTCTCTTTGCCATAATCGCCTTATTAGCCGCAGTTAAGTTACAATTCAGTACCCTATCCTAAAGCTTGCTGTTAGGAGGGAATCTGAAGCTTGCAGTGAAAGCGCTTCCAGAGGGTAGTCTAACGAGGGCAAACATTTGATGGTAACAGCTTCCCTGCGGGAGATAGTCTCTTTGCCAAAATCGCATTATTATGCGAAAGTAAGTTACAATTCAGTACCCTATCCTAAAGCTTGATGTTAGGAGGGAATCTGCAGCTTGCAGTGAAAGCGCTTCCAGAGGGGAGTCTAATGAGGGCAAACATTTGATGGTAGCAGCTTCCCTGCGGGAGATACTCTCTTTGCCAAAATCGCATTATTAGGCGAAAGTAAGTTACAATTCAGTACCCTATCCTAAAGCTTGCTGTTAGGAGGGAATCTGCAGCTTGCAGTGAAAGCGCTTCCAGAGGGGAGTCTAACGAGGGCAAAGATTTGATGGTAGCAGCTTCCCTGCGGGAGATAGTCTCTTTGCCAAAATCGCATTATTATGCGAAAGTAAGTTACAATTCAGTACCCTATCCTAAAGCTTGCTGTTAGGAGGGAATCTGCAGCTTGCAGTGAAAGCGCTTCCAGAGGGGAGTCTAATGAGGGCAAACATTTGTTGGTAGCAGCTTCCCTGCGGGAGATACTCTCTTTGCCAAAATCGCATTATTAGGCGAAAGTAAGTTACAATTCAGTACCCTATCCTAAAGCTTGCTGTTAGGAGGGAATCTGCAGCTTGCAGTGAAAGCGCTTCCAGAGGGGAGTCTAACGAGGGCAAACATTTGATGGTAGCAGCTTCCCTGCGGGAGATACTCTCTTTTCCAAAATCGCATTATTAGGCGAAAGTAAGTTACAATTCAGTACCCTATCCTAAAGCTTGCTGTTAGGAGGGAATCTGCAGCTTGCAGTGAAAGCGCTTCCAGAGGGGAGTCTAATGAGGGCAAACATTTGATGGTAGCAGCTTTCCTGCGGGAGATACTCTCTTTGCCAAAATCGCATTATTAGGCGAAAGTAAGTTACAATTCAGTACCCTATCCTAAAGCTTGCTGTTAGGAGGGAATCTGCAGCTTGCAGTGAAAGCGCTTCCAGAGGGGAGTCTAATGAGGGCAAACATTTGATGGTCGCAGCTTCCCTGCGGGAGATAGTCTCTTTGCCAAAATCGCATTATTAGGCGAAAGTAAGTTACAATTCAGTACCCTATCCTAAAGCTTGCTGTTAGGAGGGAATCTGCAGCTTGCAGTGAAAGCGCTTCCAGAGGGGAGTCTAACGAGGGCAAACATTTGATGGTAGCAGCTTCCCTGCGGGAGATACTCTCTTTGCCAAAATCGCATTATTATGCGAAAGTAAATTACAATTCAGTACCTTATCCTAAAGCTTGCTGTTAGGAGGGAATCTGCAGCTTGCAGTGAAGCACTTCCAGAGGGGAGTCTAATGAGGGCAAACATTTGATGGTAGCAGCTTCCCTGCGGGAGATATTCTCTTTGCCATAATCGCCTAATTAGCCTCAGTTAAGTTACAATTCAGTACCCTATCCTAAAGCTTGCTGTTAGGAGGGAATCTGCAGCTTGAAGTGAAAGCGCTTCCAGAGGGGAGTCTAATGAGGGCAAAGATTTGATGGTCGCAGCTTCCCTGCGGGAGATAGTCTCTTTTCCAAAATCGCATTATTAGGCGAAAGTAAGTTACAATTCAGTACCCTATCCTAAAGCTTGCTGTTAGGAGGGAATCTGCAGCTTGCAGTGAAAGCGCTTCAAGAGGGGAGTCTAATGAGGGCAAACATTTGATGGTAACAGCTTCCCTGCGGGAGATATTCTCTTTGCCAAAATCGCATTATTAGGCGAAAGTAAGATACAATTCAGGACCCTATCCTAAAGCTTGCTGTTAGGAGGGAATCTGCAGCTTGCAGTGAAAGCGCTTCCAGAGGGGAGTCTAATGAGGGCAAACATTTGATGGTAGCAGCTTCCCTGCGGGAGATACTCTCTTTGCTATAATCGCGTTATTAGGCGAAAGTAAGTTACAATTCAGTACCCTATCCTAAAGCTTGCTGTTAGGAGGGAATCTGCAGCTTGAAGTGAATGCGCTTCCAGAGGGGAGTCTAATGAGGGCAAACATTTGATGGTAGCAGCTTCCCTGCGGGAGATAGTCTCTTTGCCAAAATCGCATTATTATGCGAAAGTAAGTTACAATTCAGTACCTTATCCTAAAGCTTGCTGTTAGGAGGGAATCTGCAGCTTGCAGTGAAAGCGCTTCCAGAGGGGAGTCTAATGAGGGCAAACATTTGATGGTAACAGCTTCCCTGCGGGAGATACTCTCTTTGCCAAAATCGCATTATTAGGCGAAAGTAAGTTACAATTCAGTACCTTTTCCTAAAGCTTGCTGTTAGGAGGGAATCTGCAGCTTGCAGTGAAAGCGCTTCCAGAGGGGAGTCTAATGAGGGCAAACATTTGATGGTAACAGCTTCCCTGCGGGAGATACTCTCTTTGCCAAAATCGCATTATTAGGCGAAAGTAAGTTACAATTCAGTACCTTTTCCTAAAGCTTGCTGTTAGGAGGGAATCTGCAGCTTGCAGTGAAAGCGCTTCCAGAGGGGAGTCTAACGAGGGCAAACATTTGATGGAAGCAGCTTCCCTGCGGGAGATAGTCTCTTTGCCAAAATCGCATTATTAGGCGAAAGTAAGTTACAATTCAGTACCCTATCCTAAAGCTTGCTGTTAGGAGGGAATCTGCAGCTTGCAGTGAAAGCGCTTCCAGAGGGGAGTCTAATGAGGGCAAACATTTGATGGTAGCAGCTTCCCTGCGGGAGATACTCTCTTTGCCAAAATCGCATTATTAGGCGAAAGTAAGTTACAATTCAGTACCCTATCCTAAAGCTTGCTGTTAGGAGGGAATCTGCAGCTTGCTGTGAAAGCGCTTCCAGAGGGGAGTCTAATGAGGGCAAACATTTGATGGTAGCAGCTTCCCTGCGGGAGATACTCTCTTTGCCAAAATCGCATTATTAGGCGAAAGTAAGTTTCAATTCAGTACCTTATCCTAAAGCTTGCTGTTAGGAGGGATTCTGCAGCTTGCAGTGAAAGCGCTTCCAGAGGGGAGTCTAATGAGGGCAAACATTTGATGGTAGCAGCTTCCCTGCGGGAGATAGTCTCTTTGCCAAAATCGCATTATTATGCGAAAGTAAGTTACAATTCAGTACCCTTTCCTAAAGCTTGCTGTTAGGAGGGAATCTGAAGCTTGCAGTGAAAGCGCTTCCAGAGGGGAGTCTAATGAGGGCAAACATTTCATGGTAGCAGCTTCCCTGCGGGAGATACTCTCTTTGCCAAAATCGCCTTATTACCCGCAGTTAAGTTACAATTCAGTACACTGTCCTACAGCTTGCTGTTAGGAGGGAATCTGCAGCTTGCAGTGAAAGCGCTTCCAGAGGGGAGTCTAATGAGGGCAAACATTTGATGTTAGCAGCTTCCCTGCGGGAGATATTGTCTTTGCCAAAATCGCCTTATTAGCCGCAGTTAAGTTACAATTTAGTACCCTATCCTAAAGCTTGCTGTTAGGAGGGAATCTGCAGCTTGCAGTGAAAGCGCTTCCAGAGGGGAGTCTAATGAGGGCAATATTTGATGGTAGCAGCTTCCCTGCGGGAGATACTCTCTTTGCCAAAATCCCATTATTAGGCGAAAGTAAGATACAATTCAGTACCTTATCCTAAATCTTGCTGTTAGGAGGGAATCTGAAGCTTGCAGTGAAAGCGCTTCCAGAGGGGAGTCTAATGAGGGCAAACATTTGATGGTAGCAGCTTCCCTGCGGGAGATACTCTCTTTGCCAAAATCGCATTATTAGGCGAAAGTAAGTTACAATTCAGTACCCTATACTAAAGCTTGCTGTTAGGAGGGAATCTGCAGCTTGCAGTGAAAGCGCTTCCAGAGGGTAGTCTAATGAGGGCAAACATTTGATGGTAGCAGCTTCCCTGCGGGAGATACTCTCTTTGCCAAAATTGCATTATTAGGCGAAAGTAAGTTACAATTCAGTACCCTATCCTAAAGCTTGCTGTTAGGAGGGAATCTGCAGCTTGCAGTGAAAGCGCTTCCAGAGGGGAGTCTAATGAGGGCAAACATTTGATGGTCGCAGCTTCCCTGCGGGAGATACTCTCTTTGCCAAAATCGCATTATTAGGCGAAAGTAAGTTACAATTCAGTACCCTATCCTAAAGCTTGCTGTTAGGAGGGAATCTGCAGCTTGCAGTGAAAGCGCTTCCAGAGGGGAGTCTAATGAGGGCAAACATTTGATGGTAGCAGCTTCCCTGCGGGAGATACTCTCTTTGCCAAAATCGCGTTATTAGGCGAAAGTAAGTTACAATTCAGTACCCTATCCTAAAGCTTGCTGTTAAGAGGGAATCTGCAGCTTGCAGTGAAAGCGCTTCCAGAGGGGAGTCTAATGAGGGCAAACATTTGATGGTAGCAGCTTCCCTGCAGGAGATACTCTCTTTGCAAAAATCGTATTATTAGGCGAAAGTAAGTTACAATTCAGTACCGTATCCTAAAGCTTGCTGTTAGGAATGAATCTGCAGCTTGAAGTGAATGCGCTTTCACAGGGTAGTCTAACGAGGGCAAACATTTGATGGTAGCAGCTTCCCTGCGGGAGATACTCTCTTTGCCAAAATCGCATTATTATGCGAAAGTAAGTTACAATTCAGTACCCTATCCTAAAGCTTGCTGTTAGGAGGGAATCTGCAGCTTGCAGTGAAAGCGCTTCCAGAGGGGAGTCTAATGAGGGCAAAGATTTGATGGTAGCAGCTTCCCTGCGGGAGATAGTCTCTTTGCCACAATCGCATTATTAGGCGAAAGTAAGTTACAATTCAGTACCCTATCCTAAAGCTTGCTGTTAGGAGGGAATCTGCAGCTTGCAGTGAAAGCGCTTCCAGAGGGTAGTCTAATGAGGGCAAACATTTGATGGTAGCAGCTTCCCTGCGGGAGATACTCTCTTTGTAAAAATCGCGTTATTAGGCGAAAGTAAGTTACAATTCAGTACCCTATCCTAAAGCTTGCTGTTAGGAGGGAATCTGCAGCTTGAAGTGAATGTGCTTCCAGAGGGTAGTCTAACGAGGGCAAACATTTGATGGTAACAGCTTCCCTGCGGGAGATACTCTCTTTGCCAAAATCGCATTATTAGGCGAAAGTAAGTTACAATTCAGTACCCTATCCTAAAGCTTGCTGTTAGGAGGGAATCTGCAGCTTGCAGTGAAAGCACTTCCAGAGGGGAGTCTAATGAGGGCAAACATTTGATGGTAGCAGCTTCCCTGCGGGAGATACTCTCTTTGCCAAAATCGCATTATTAGGCGAAAGTAAGTTTCAATTCAGTACCTTATCCTAAAGCTTGCTGTTAGGAGGGATTCTGCAGCTTGAAGTGAAAGCGCTTCCAGAGGGGAGTCTAATGAGGGCAAACATTTGATGGTAGCAGCTTCCCTGCGGGAGATAGTCTCTTTGCCATAATCGCATTAATATGCGAAAGTAAGTTACAATTCAGTACCCTATCCTAAAGCTTGCTGTTAGGAGGGAATCTGCAGCTTGCAGTGAAAGCGCTTCCAGAGGGGAGTCTAATGAGGTCAAATATTTGATGGTAGCAGCTTCCCTGCGGGAGATATTCTCTTTGCCATAATCGCCTTATTAGCCGCAGTTAAGTTACAATTCAGTACCCTATCCTAAAGCTTGCTGTTAGGAGGGAATCTGCAGCTTGAAGTGAAAGCGCTTCCAGAGGGGAGTCTAATGAGGGCAAAGATTTGATGGTCGCAGCTTCCCTGCGGGAGATACTCTCTTTGCCAAAATCGCATTATTAGGCGAAAGTAAGTTACAATTCAGTACCCTATCCTAAAGCTTGCTGTTAGGAGGGAATCTGCAGCTTGCAGTGAAAGCGCTTCCAGAGGGGAGTCTAATGAGGGCAAACATTTGATGGTAACAGCTTCCCTGCGGCAGATATTCTCTTTGCCAAAATCGCATTATTAGGCGAAAGTAAGATACAATTCAGGACCCTATCCTAAAGCTTGCTGTTAGGAGGGAATCTGCAGCTTGCAGTGAAAGCGCTTCCACAGGGTAGTCTAATGAGGGCAAACATTTGATGGTAGCAGCTTCCCTGCGGGAGATACTCTCTTTGCCAAAATCGCATTATTATGCGAAAGTAAGTTACAATTCAGTACCCTATCCTAAAGCTTGCTGTTAGGAGGGAATCTGCAGCTTGCAGTGAAAGCGCTTCCAGAGGGGAGTCTAATGAGGGCAAAGATTTGATGGTAGCAGCTTCCCTGCGGGAGATAGTCTCTTTGCCACAATCGCATTATTAGGCGAAAGTAAGTTACAATTCAGTACCCTATCCTAAAGCTTGCTGTTAGGAGGGAATCTGCAGCTTGCAGTGAAAGCGCTTCCAGAGGGTAGTCTAATGAGGGCAAACATTTGATGGTAGCAGCTTCCCTGCGGGAGATACTCTCTTTGTAAAAATCGCGTTATTAGGCGAAAGTAAGTTACAATTCAGTACCCTATCCTAAAGCTTGCTGTTAGGAGGGAATCTGCAGCTTGAAGTGAATGTGCTTCCAGAGGGTAGTCTAACGAGGGCAAACATTTGATGGTAACAGCTTCCCTGCGGGAGATACTCTCTTTGCCAAAATCGCATTATTAGGCGAAAGTAAGTTACAATTCAGTACCCTATCCTAAAGCTTGCTGTTAGGAGGGAATCTGCAGCTTGCAGTGAAAGCACTTCCAGAGGGGAGTCTAATGAGGGCAAACATTTGATGGTAGCAGCTTCCCTGCGGGAGATACTCTCTTTGCCAAAATCGCATTATTAGGCGAAAGTAAGTTTCAATTCAGTACCTTATCCTAAAGCTTGCTGTTAGGAGGGATTCTGCAGCTTGAAGTGAAAGCGCTTCCAGAGGGGAGTCTAATGAGGGCAAACATTTGATGGTAGCAGCTTCCCTGCGGGAGATAGTCTCTTTGCCATAATCGCATTAATATGCGAAAGTAAGTTACAATTCAGTACCCTATCCTAAAGCTTGCTGTTAGGAGGGAATCTGCAGCTTGCAGTGAAAGCGCTTCCAGAGGGGAGTCTAATGAGGTCAAATATTTGATGGTAGCAGCTTCCCTGCGGGAGATATTCTCTTTGCCATAATCGCCTTATTAGCCGCAGTTAAGTTACAATTCAGTACCCTATCCTAAAGCTTGCTGTTAGGAGGGAATCTGCAGCTTGAAGTGAAAGCGCTTCCAGAGGGGAGTCTAATGAGGGCAAAGATTTGATGGTCGCAGCTTCCCTGCGGGAGATACTCTCTTTGCCAAAATCGCATTATTAGGCGAAAGTAAGTTACAATTCAGTACCCTATCCTAAAGCTTGCTGTTAGGAGGGAATCTGCAGCTTGCAGTGAAAGCGCTTCCAGAGGGGAGTCTAATGAGGGCAAACATTTGATGGTAACAGCTTCCCTGCGGCAGATATTCTCTTTGCCAAAATCGCATTATTAGGCGAAAGTAAGATACAATTCAGGACCCTATCCTAAAGCTTGCTGTTAGGAGGGAATCTGCAGCTTGCAGTGAAAGCGCTTCCACAGGGTAGTCTAATGAGGGCAAACATTTGATGGTAGCAGCTTCCCTGCGGGAGATACTCTCTTTGCTATAATCGCGTTATTAGGCGAAAGTAAGTTACAATTCAGTACCCTATCCTAAAGCTTGCTGTTAGGAGGGAATCTGCAGCTTGCAGTGAAAGCACTTCCAGAGGGGAGTCTAATGAGGGCAAAGATTTGATGGTAGCAGCTTCCCTGCGGGAGATACTCTCTTTGCCAAAATCGCATTATTAGGCGAAAGTAAGTTTCAATTCAGTACCTTATCCTAAAGCTTGCTGTTAGGAGGGATTCTGCAGCTTGCAGTGAAAGCGCTTCCAGAGGGGAGTCTAATGAGGGCAAAGATTTGATGGTCGCAGCTTCCCTGCGGGAGATAGTCTCTTTGCCATAATCGCATTATTATGCGAAAGTAAGTTACAATTCAGTACCCTATCCTAAAGCTTGCTGTTAGGAGGGAATCTGCAGCTTGCAGTGAAAGCGCTTCCACAGGGGAGTCTAATGAGGGCAAATATTTGATGGTAGCAGCTTCCCTGCGGGAGATATTCTCTTTGCCATAATCGCCTTATTAGCCGCAGTTAAGTTACAATTCAGTACCCTATCCTAAAGCTTGCTGTTAGGAGGGAATCTGAAGCTTGCAGTGAAAGCGCTTCCAGAGGGTAGTCTAACGAGGGCAAACATTTGATGGTAACAGCTTCCCTGCGGGAGATAGTCTCTTTGCCAAAATCGCATTATTATGCGAAAGTAAGTTACAATTCAGTACCCTATCCTAAAGCTTGATGTTAGGAGGGAATCTGCAGCTTGCAGTGAAAGCGCTTCCAGAGGGGAGTCTAATGAGGGCAAACATTTGATGGTAGCAGCTTCCCTGCGGGAGATACTCTCTTTGCCAAAATCGCATTATTAGGCGAAAGTAAGTTACAATTCAGTACCCTATCCTAAAGCTTGCTGTTAGGAGGGAATCTGCAGCTTGCAGTGAAAGCGCTTCCAGAGGGGAGTCTAACGAGGGCAAACATTTGATGGTAGCAGCTTCCCTGCGGGAGATACTCTCTTTGCCAAAATCGCATTATTAGGCGAAAGTAAGTTACAATTCAGTACCCTATCCTAAAGCTTGCTGTTAGGAGGGAATCTGCAGCTTGCAGTGAAAGCGCTTCCAGAGGGGAGTCTAATGAGGGCAAACATTTGATGGTAGCAGCTTTCCTGCGGGAGATACTCTCTTTGCCAAAATCGCATTATTAGGCGAAAGTAAGATACAATTCAGTACCCTATCCTAAAGCTTGCTGTTAGGAGGGAATCTGCAGCTTGCAGTGAAAGCGCTTCCAGAGGGGAGTCTAATGAGGGCAAAGATTTGATGGTAGCAGCTTCCCTGCGGGAGATAGTCTCTTTGCCAAAATCGCATTATTATGCGAAAGTAAGTTACAATTCAGTACCCTATCCTAAAGCTTGCTGTTAGGAGGGAATCTGCAGCTTGCAGTGAAAGCGCTTCCAGAGGGGAGTCTAATGAGGGCAAACATTTGATGGTAGCAGCTTCCCTGCGGGAGATACTCTCTTTGCCAAAATCGCATTATTAGGCGAAAGTAAGTTACAATTCAGTACCCTATCCTAAAGCTTGCTGTTAGGAGGGAATCTGCAGCTTGCAGTGAAAGCGCTTCCAGAGGGGAGTCTAACGAGGGCAAACATTTGATGGTAGCAGCTTCCCTGCGGGAGATACTCTCTTTTCCAAAATCGCATTATTAGGCGAAAGTAAGTTACAATTCAGTACCCTATCCTAAAGCTTGCTGTTAGGAGGGAATCTGCAGCTTGCAGTGAAAGCGCTTCCAGAGGGGAGTCTAATGAGGGCAAACATTTGATGGTAGCAGCTTTCCTGCGGGAGATACTCTCTTTGCCAAAATCGCATTATTAGGCGAAAGTAAGTTACAATTCAGTACCCTATCCTAAAGCTTGCTGTTAGGAGGGAATCTGCAGCTTGCAGTGAAAGCGCTTCCAGAGGGGAGTCTAATGAGGGCAAACATTTGATGGTCGCAGCTTCCCTGCGGGAGATAGTCTCTTTGCCAAAATCGCATTATTAGGCGAAAGTAAGTTACAATTCAGTACCCTATCCTAAAGCTTGCTGTTAGGAGGGAATCTGCAGCTTGCAGTGAAAGCGCTTCCAGAGGGGAGTCTAACGAGGGCAAACATTTGATGGTAGCAGCTTCCCTGCGGGAGATACTCTCTTTGCCAAAATCGCATTATTAGGCGAAAGTAAGTTACAATTCAGTACCCTATCCTAAAGCTTGCTGTTAGGAGGGAATCTGCAGCTTGAAGTGAATGCGCTTCCAGAGGGTAGTCTAACGAGGGCAAACATTTGATGGTAGCAGCTTCCCTGCGGGAGATAGTCTCTTTGCCAAAATCGCATTATTATGCGAAAGTAAGTTACAATTCAGTACCTTATCCTAAAGCTTGCTGTTAGGAGGGAATCTGCAGCTTGCAGTGAAGCACTTCCAGAGGGGAGTCTAATGAGGGCAAACATTTGATGGTAGCAGCTTCCCTGCGGGAGATACTCTCTTTGCCAAAATCGCCTTATGAGCCGCAGTTAAGTTACAATTCAGTACCCTATCCTAAAGCTTGCTGTTAGGAGGGAATCTGCAGCTTGAAGTGAATGCGCTTCCAGAGGGTATTCTAACGAGGGCAAACATTTGATGGTAACAGCTTCCCTGCGGGAGATACTCTCTTTGCCAAAATCGCATTATTAGGCGAAAGTAAGTTACAATTCAGTACCTTATCCTAAAGCTTGCTGTTAGGAGGGAATCTGAAGCTTGCAGTGAAAGCGCTTCCAGAGGGGAGTCTAATGAGGGCAAACATTTGATGGTAGCAGCTTCCCTGCGGGAGATAGTCTCTTTTCCAAAATCGCATTATTAGGCGAAAGTAAGTTACAATTTAGTACCCTATCCTAAAGCTTGCTGTTAGGAGGGAATCTGCAGCTTGCAGTGAAAGCGCTTCCAGAGGGGAGTCTAATGAGGGCAATATTTGATGGTAGCAGCTTCCCTGCGGGAGATAGTCTCTTTGCCAAAATCGCATTATTAGGCGAAAGTAAGTTACAATTCAGTACCCTATCCTAAAGCTTGCTGTTAAGAGGGAATCTGCAGCTTGCAGTGAAAGCACTTCCAGAGGGGATTCTAATGAGGGCAAACATTTGATGGTAGCAGCTTCCCTGCAGGAGATACTCTCTTTGCAAAAATCGCATTATTAGGCGAAAGTAAGTTACAATTCAGTACCCTATCCTAAAGCTTGCTGTTAGGAGGGAATGTGCAGCTTGAAGTGAATGCGCTTTCACAGGGTAGTCTAACGAGGGCAAACATTTGATGGTAGCAGCTTCCCTGCGGGAGATAATCTCTTTGCCAAAATCGCGTTATTATGCGAAAGTAAGTTACAATTCAGTACCCTATCCTAAAGCTTGCTGTTAGGAGGGAATCTGCAGCTTGCAGTGAAAGCGCTTCCAGAGGGGAGTCTAATGAGGGCAAACATTTGATGTTAGCAGCTTCCCTGCGGGAGATAGTCTCTTTGCCAAAATCGCATTATTAGGCGAAAGTAAGTTACAATTCAGTACCTATCCTAAAGCTTGCTGTTAGGAGGGAATCTGCAGCTTGCAGTGAATGCGCTTCCAGAGGGTAGTCTAACGAGGGCAAACATTTGATGGTAACAGCTTCTCTGCGGGAGATACTCTCCTTGCCAAAATCGCATTATTAGGCGAAAGTAAGTTACAATTCAGTACCCTATCCTAAAGCTTGCTGTTAGGAGGGAATCTGCAGCTTGCAGTGAAAGCGCTTCCAGAGGGGAGTCTAATGAGGGCAAATATTTGATGGTAACAGCTTCCCTGCGGGAGATATTCTCTTTGCCAAAATCGCCTTATTAGCCGCAGTTAAGTTACAATTCAGTACCCTATCCTAAAGCTTGCTGTTAGGAGGGAATCTGCAGCTTGCAGTGAAAGTGCTTCCAGAGGGGAGTCTAATGAGGGCAAATATTTGATGGTAGCAGCTTCCCTGCGGGAGATACTCTCTTTGCCAAAATCCCATTATTAGGCGAAAGTAAGTTACAATTCAGTACCCTATCCTAAAGCTTGCTGTTAAGAGGGAATCTGCAGCTTGCAGTGAAAGCGCTTCCAGAGGGGAGTCTAATGAGGGCAAACATTTGATGGTAGCAGCTTCCCTGCGGGAGATAGTCTCTTTGCCAAAATCGCATTATTAGGCGAAAGTTAGTTTCAATTCAGTACCCTATCCTAAAGCTTGCTGTTAGGAGGGAATCTGCAGCTTGTAGGGAAAGCGCTTCCAGAGGGGAGTCTAAGGAGGGCAAAGATTTGATGGTAGCAGCTTCCCTGCGGAGATACTCTCTTTGCCAAAATCGCATTATTAGGCGAAAGTAAGTTTCAATTCAGTACCTTATCCTAAAGCTTGCTGTTAGGAGGGATTCTGCAGCTTGCAGTGAAAGCGCTTCCAGTGGGGAGTCTAATGAGGGCAAACATTTGATGGTAGCAGCTTCCCTGCGGGAGATAGTCTCTTTGCCATAATCGCATTATTATGCGAAAGTAAGTTACAATTCAGTACCCTATCCTAAAGCTTGCTGTTAGGAGGGAATCTGCAGCTTGCAGTGAAAGCGCTTCCAGAGGGGAGTCTAATGAGGGCAAATATTTGATGGTAGCAGCTTCCCTGCGGGAGATATTCTCTTTGCCATAATCGCCTAATTAGCCTCAGTTAAGTTACAATTCAGTACCCTATCCTAAAGCTTGCTGTTAGGAGGGAATCTGCAGCTTGAAGTGAAAGCGCTTCCAGAGGGGAGTCTAATGAGGGCAAAGATTTGATGGTCGCAGCTTCCCTGCGGGAGTTAGTCTCTTTGCCAAAATCGCATTATTAGGCGAAAGTAAGTTACAATTCAGTACCCTATCCTAAAGCTTGCTGTTAGGAGGGAATCTGCAGCTTGCAGTGAAAGCGCTTCCAGAGGGGAGTCTAATGAGGGCAAATATTTGATGGTAACAGCTTCTCTGCGGGAGATATTGTCTTTGCCAAAATCGCCTTATTAGCCGCAGTTAAGTTACAATTTAGTACCCTATCCTAAAGCTTGCTGTTAGGAGGGAATCTGCAGCTTGCAGTGAAAGCGCTTCCAGAGGGGAGTCTAATGAGGGCAATATTTGATGGTAGCAGCTTCCCTGCGGGAGATACTCTCTTTGCCAAAATCCCATTATTAGGCGAAAGTAAGTTACAATTCAGTACCCTATCCTAAAGCTTGCTGTTAAGAGGGAATCTGCAGCTTGCAGTGAAAGCGCTTCCAGAGGGGAGTCTAATGAGGGCAAACATTTGATGGTAGCAGCTTCCCTGCAGGAGATACTCTCTTTGCAAAAATCGCATTATTTGGCGAAAGTAAGTTACAATTCAGTACCCTATCCTAAAGCTTGCTGTTAGGAGGGAATCTGCAGCTTGAAGTGAATGCGCTTTCACAGGGTAGTCTAACGAGGGCAAACATTTGATGGTAGCAGCTTCCCTGCGGGAGATAGTCTCTTTGCCAAAATCGCATTATTATGCGAAAGTAAGTTACAATTCAGTACCCTATCCTAAAGCTTGCTGTTAGGAGGGAATCTGCAGCTTGCAGTGAAAGCGCTTCCAGAGGGGAGTCTAATGAGGGCAAACATTTGATGGTAGCAGCTTCCCTGCGGGAGATACTCTCTTTGCCAAAATCGCATTATTAGGCGAAAGTAAGTTACAATTCAGTACCCTATCCTAAAGCTTGCTGTTAGGAGGGAATCTGCAGCTTGCAGTGAAAGCGCTTCCACAGGGTAGTCTAATGAGGGCAAACATTTGATGGTAGCAGCTTCCCTGCGGGAGATACTCTCTTTGTAAAAATCGCGTTATTAGGCGAAAGTAAGTTACAATTCAGTACCCTATCCTAAAGCTTGCTGTTAGGAGGGAATCTGCAGCTTGCAGTGAAAGCGCTTCCACAGGGTAGTCTAATGAGGGCAAACATTTGATGGTAGCAGCTTCCCTGCGGGAGATACTCTCTTTTCAAAATCGCATTATTAGGCGAAAGTAAGATACAATTCAGTACCTTATCCTAAAGCTTGCTGTTAGGAGGGAATCTGAAGCTTGCAGTGAAAGCGCTTCCAGAGGGGAGTCTAATGAGGGCAAACATTTGATGGTAGCAGCTTCCCTGCGGGAGATACTCTCTTTGCCAAAATCGCATTATTAGGCGAAAGTAAGTTACAATTCAGTACCCTATACTAAAGCTTGCTGTTAGGAGGGAATCTGCAGCTTGCAGTGAAAGCGCTTCCAGAGGGGAGTCTAATGAGGGCAAACATTTGATGGTAGCAGCTTCCCTGCGGGAGATAGTCTCTTTGCCAAAATCGCATTATTAGGCGAAAGTAAGTTACAATTCAGTACCCTATCCTAAAGCTTGCTGTTAGGAGGGAATCTGCAGCTTGCAGTGAAAGCGCTTCCAGAGGGGAGTCTAATGAGGGCAAACATTTGATGGTCGCAGCTTCCCTGCGGGAGATAGTCTCTTTGCCAAAATCGCATTATTAGGCGAAAGTAAGTTACAATTCAGTACCCTATCCTAAAGCTTGCTGTTAGGAGGGAATCTGCAGCTTGCAGTGAAAGCGCTTCCAGAGGGGAGTCTAACGAGGGCAATCATTAGATGGTAGCAGCTTCCCTGCGGGAGATACTCTCTTTGCCAAAATCGCATTATTAGGCGAAAGTAAGTTACAATTCAGTACCCTATCCTAAAGCTTGCTGTTAGGAGGGAATCTGCAGCTTGCAGTGAAAGCGCTTCCAGAGGGGAGTCTAATGAGGGCAAAGATTTGATGGTAGCAGCTTCCCTGCGGGAGATAGTCTCTTTGCCAAAATCGCATTATTAGGCGAAAGTAAGTTACAATTCAGTACCCTATCCTAAAGTTGCTGTTAGGAGGGAATCTGCAGCTTGCAGTGAAAGCGCTTCCAGAGGGGAGTCTAATGAGGGCAAACATTTGATGGTAACAGCTTCCCTGTGGCAGATATTCTCTTTGCCATAATCGCATTATTAGGCGAAAGTAAGATACAATTCAGGACCCTATCCTAAAGCTTGCTGTTAGGAGGGAATCTGCAGCTTGCAGTGAAAGCGCTTCCACAGGGTAGTCTAATGAGGGCAAACATTTGATGGTAGCAGCTTCCCTGCGGGAGATACTCTCTTTGCTATAATCGCGTTATTAGGCGAAAGTAAGTTACAATTCAGTACCCTATCCTAAAGCTTGCTGTTAGGAGGGAATCTGCAGCTTGAAGTGAAAGCGCTTCCAGAGGGGAGTCTAATGAGGGCAAAGATTTGATGGTCGCAGCTTCCCTGCGGGAGATATTCTCTTTGCCAAAATCGCATTATTAGGCGAAAGTAAGTTTCAATTCAGTACCTTATCCTAAAGCTTGCTGTTAGGAGGGAATCTGAAGCTTGCAGTGAAAGCGCTTCCAGAGGGGAGTCTAATGAGGGCAAACATTTGATGGTAGCAGCTTCCCTGCGGGAGATAGTCTCTTTGCCATAATCGCATTATTATGCGAAAGTAAGTTACAATTCAGTACACTATCCTAAAGCTTGCTGTTAGGAGGGAATCTGCAGCTTGCAGTGAAAGCGCTTCCAGAGGGGAGTCTAATGAGGGCAAATATTTGATGGTAGCAGCTTCCCTGCGGGAGATATTCTCTTTGCCATAATCGCCTTATTAGCCGCAGTTAAGTTACAATTCAGTACCCTATCCTAAAGCTTGCTGTTAGGAGGGAATCTGCAGCTTGAAGTGAAAGCGCTTCCAGGGGGGAGTCTAATGAGGGCAAAGATTTGATGGTAGCAGCTTCCCTGCGGGAGATAGTCTCTTTGCCAAAATCGCATTATTAGGCGAAAGTAAGTTACAATTCAGTACCCTATCCTAAAGCTTGCTGTTAGGAGGGAATCTGCAGCTTGCAGTGAAAGCGCTTCCAGAGGGGAGTCTAATGAGGGCAAACATTTGATGGTAACAGCTTCCCTGCGGGAGATAGTCTCTTTGCCAAAATCGCATTGTTAGGCGAAAGTAAGATACAATTCAGGACCCTATCCTAAAGCTTGCTGTTAGGAGGGAATCTGCAGCTTGCAGTGAAAGCGCTTCCAGAGGGGAGTCTAATGAGGGCAAACATTTGATGGTAGCAGCTTCCCTGCGGGAGATACTCTCTTTGCTATAATCGCGTTATTAGGCGAAAGTAAGTTACAATTCAGTACCCTATCCTAAAGCTTGCTGTTAGGAGGGAATCTGCAGCTTGAAGTGAATGCGCTTCCAGAGGGTAGTCTAACGAGGGCAAACATTTGATGGTAACAGCTTCCCTGCGGGAGATAGTCTCTTTGCCAAAATCGCATTATTATGCGAAAGTAAGTTACAATTCAGTACCTTATCCTAAAGCTTGCTGTTAGGAGGGAATCTGCAGCTTGCAGTGAAAGCGCTTCCAGAGGGGAGTCTAATGAGGGCAAACATTTGATGGTAGCAGCTTCCCTGCGGGAGATACTCTCTTTGCCAAAATCGCCTTATGAGCCGCAGTTAAGTTACAATTCAGTACCCTATCCTAAAGCTTGCTGTTAGGAGGGAATCTGCAGCTTGCAGTGAAAGCGCTTCCAGAGGGGAGTCTAACGAGGGCAAACATTTGATGGTAGCAGCTTCCCTGCGGGAGATACTCTCTTTTCCAAAATCGCATTATTAGGCGAAAGTAAGTTACAATTCAGTACCCTATCCTAAAGCTTGCTGTTAGGAGGGAATCTGCAGCTTGCAGTGAAAGCGCTTCCAGAGGGGAGTCTAATGAGGGCAAAGATTTGATGGTAGCAGCTTTCCTGCGGGAGATACTCTCTTTGCCAAAATCGCATTATTAGGCGAAAGTAAGATACAATTCAGTACCCTATCCTAAAGCTTGCTGTTAGGAGGGAATCTGCAGCTTGCAGTGAAAGCGCTTCCAGAGGGGAGTCTAATGAGGGCAAAGATTTGATGGTAGCAGCTTCCCTGCGGGAGATAGTCTCTTTGCCAAAATCGCATTATTAGGCGAAAGTAAGTTATAATTCAGTACCCTATACTAAAGCTTGCTGTTAGGAGGGAATCTGCAGCTTGCAGTGAAAGCGCTTCCACAGGGTAGTCTAATGAGGGCAAACATTTGATGGTAGCAGCTTCCCTGCGGGAGATACTCTCTTTGCCAAAATCGCATTATTAGGCGAAAGTAAGTTACAATTCAGTACCCTATCCTAAAGCTTGCTGTTAGGAGGGAATCTGCAGCTTGAAGTGAATGCGCTTCCAGAGGGGATTCTAACGAGGGCAAACATTTGATGGTAGCAGCTTCCCTGCGGGAGATACTCTCTTTGCCAAAATCGCATTATTAGGCGAAAGTAAGTTACAATTCAGTACCTTATCCTAAAGCTTGCTGTTAGGAGGGAATCTGAAGCTTGCAGTGAAAGCGCTTCCAGAGGGGAGTCTAATGAGGGCAAACATTTGATGGTAGCAGCTTCCCTGCGGGAGATACTCTCTTTGCCAAAATCGCATTATTAGGCGAAAGTAAGTTACAATTCAGTACCCTATCCTAAAGCTTGCTGTTAGGAGGGAATCTGCAGCTTGCAGTGAAAGCGCTTCCAGAGGGGAGTCTAATGAGGGCAAACATTTGATGGTAGCAGCTTCCCTGCGGGAGATAGTCTCTTTGCCAAAATCGCATTATTAGGCGAAAGTAAGTTACAATTCAGTACCCTATCCTAAAGCTTGCTGTTAAGAGGGAATCTGCAGCTTGCAGTGAAAGCACTTCCAGAGGGGATTCTAATGAGGGCAAACATTTGATGGTAGCAGCTTCCCTGCAGGAGATACTCTCTTTGCAAAAATCGCATTATTAGGCGAAAGTAAGTTACAATTCAGTACCCTATCCTAAAGCTTGCTGTTAGGAGGGAATGTGCAGCTTGAAGTGAATGCGCTTTCACAGGGTAGTCTAACGAGGGCAAACATTTGATGGTAGCAGCTTCCCTGCGGGAGATAATCTCTTTGCCAAAATCGCGTTATTATGCGAAAGTAAGTTACAATTCAGTACCCTATCCTAAAGCTTGCTGTTAGGAGGGAATCTGCAGCTTGCAGTGAAAGCGCTTCCAGAGGGGAGTCTAATGAGGGCAAACATTTGATGTTAGCAGCTTCCCTGCGGGAGATAGTCTCTTTGCCAAAATCGCATTATTAGGCGAAAGTAAGTTACAATTCAGTACCTATCCTAAAGCTTGCTGTTAGGAGGGAATCTGCAGCTTGCAGTGAATGCGCTTCCAGAGGGTAGTCTAACGAGGGCAAACATTTGATGGTAACAGCTTCTCTGCGGGAGATACTCTCCTTGCCAAAATCGCATTATTAGGCGAAAGTAAGTTACAATTCAGTACCCTATCCTAAAGCTTGCTGTTAGGAGGGAATCTGCAGCTTGCAGTGAAAGCGCTTCCAGAGGGGAGTCTAATGAGGGCAAATATTTGATGGTAACAGCTTCCCTGCGGGAGATATTCTCTTTGCCAAAATCGCCTTATTAGCCGCAGTTAAGTTACAATTCAGTACCCTATCCTAAAGCTTGCTGTTAGGAGGGAATCTGCAGCTTGCAGTGAAAGTGCTTCCAGAGGGGAGTCTAATGAGGGCAAATATTTGATGGTAGCAGCTTCCCTGCGGGAGATACTCTCTTTGCCAAAATCCCATTATTAGGCGAAAGTAAGTTACAATTCAGTACCCTATCCTAAAGCTTGCTGTTAAGAGGGAATCTGCAGCTTGCAGTGAAAGCGCTTCCAGAGGGGAGTCTAATGAGGGCAAACATTTGATGGTAGCAGCTTCCCTGCGGGAGATAGTCTCTTTGCCAAAATCGCATTATTAGGCGAAAGTAAGTTTCAATTCAGTACCCTATCCTAAAGCTTGCTGTTAGGAGGGAATCTGCAGCTTGTAGGGAAAGCGCTTCCAGAGGGGAGTCTAAGGAGGGCAAAGATTTGATGGTAGCAGCTTCCCTGCGGAGATACTCTCTTTGCCAAAATCGCATTATTAGGCGAAAGTAAGTTTCAATTCAGTACCTTATCCTAAAGCTTGCTGTTAGGAGGGATTCTGCAGCTTGCAGTGAAAGCGCTTCCAGTGGGGAGTCTAATGAGGGCAAACATTTGATGGTAGCAGCTTCCCTGCGGGAGATAGTCTCTTTGCCATAATCGCATTATTATGCGAAAGTAAGTTACAATTCAGTACCCTATCCTAAAGCTTGCTGTTAGGAGGGAATCTGCAGCTTGCAGTGAAAGCGCTTCCAGAGGGGAGTCTAATGAGGGCAAATATTTGATGGTAGCAGCTTCCCTGCGGGAGATATTCTCTTTGCCATAATCGCCTAATTAGCCTCAGTTAAGTTACAATTCAGTACCCTATCCTAAAGCTTGCTGTTAGGAGGGAATCTGCAGCTTGAAGTGAAAGCGCTTCCAGAGGGGAGTCTAATGAGGGCAAAGATTTGATGGTCGCAGCTTCCCTGCGGGAGTTAGTCTCTTTGCCAAAATCGCATTATTAGGCGAAAGTAAGTTACAATTCAGTACCCTATCCTAAAGCTTGCTGTTAGGAGGGAATCTGCAGCTTGCAGTGAAAGCGCTTCCAGAGGGGAGTCTAATGAGGGCAAATATTTGATGGTAACAGCTTCTCTGCGGGAGATATTGTCTTTGCCAAAATCGCCTTATTAGCCGCAGTTAAGTTACAATTTAGTACCCTATCCTAAAGCTTGCTGTTAGGAGGGAATCTGCAGCTTGCAGTGAAAGCGCTTCCAGAGGGGAGTCTAATGAGGGCAATATTTGATGGTAGCAGCTTCCCTGCGGGAGATACTCTCTTTGCCAAAATCCCATTATTAGGCGAAAGTAAGTTACAATTCAGTACCCTATCCTAAAGCTTGCTGTTAAGAGGGAATCTGCAGCTTGCAGTGAAAGCGCTTCCAGAGGGGAGTCTAATGAGGGCAAACATTTGATGGTAGCAGCTTCCCTGCAGGAGATACTCTCTTTGCAAAAATCGCATTATTTGGCGAAAGTAAGTTACAATTCAGTACCCTATCCTAAAGCTTGCTGTTAGGAGGGAATCTGCAGCTTGAAGTGAATGCGCTTTCACAGGGTAGTCTAACGAGGGCAAACATTTGATGGTAGCAGCTTCCCTGCGGGAGATAGTCTCTTTGCCAAAATCGCATTATTATGCGAAAGTAAGTTACAATTCAGTACCCTATCCTAAAGCTTGCTGTTAGGAGGGAATCTGCAGCTTGCAGTGAAAGCGCTTCCAGAGGGGAGTCTAATGAGGGCAAAGATTTGATGGTAGCAGCTTCCCTGCGGGAGATACTCTCTTTGCCAAAATCGCATTATTAGGCGAAAGTAAGTTACAATTCAGTACCCTATCCTAAAGCTTGCTGTTAGGAGGGAATCTGCAGCTTGCAGTGAAAGCGCTTCCACAGGGTAGTCTAATGAGGGCAAACATTTGATGGTAGCAGCTTCCCTGCGGGAGATACTCTCTTTGTAAAAATCGCGTTATTAGGCGAAAGTAAGTTACAATTCAGTACCCTATCCTAAAGCTTGCTGTTAGGAGGGAATCTGCAGCTTGAAGTGAATGTGCTTCCAGAGGGTAGTCTAACGAGGGCAAACATTTGATGGTAACAGCTTCCCTGCGGGAGATACTCTCTTTTCAAAATCGCATTATTAGGCGAAAGTAAGATACAATTCAGTACCTTATCCTAAAGCTTGCTGTTAGGAGGGAATCTGAAGCTTGCAGTGAAAGCGCTTCCAGAGGGGAGTCTAATGAGGGCAAACATTTGATGGTAGCAGCTTCCCTGCGGGAGATACTCTCTTTGCCAAAATCGCATTATTAGGCGAAAGTAAGTTACAATTCAGTACCCTATACTAAAGCTTGCTGTTAGGAGGGAATCTGCAGCTTGCAGTGAAAGCGCTTCCAGAGGGGAGTCTAATGAGGGCAAACATTTGATGGTAGCAGCTTCCCTGCGGGAGATAGTCTCTTTGCCAAAATCGCATTATTAGGCGAAAGTAAGTTACAATTCAGTACCCTATCCTAAAGCTTGCTGTTAGGAGGGAATCTGCAGCTTGCAGTGAAAGCGCTTCCAGAGGGGAGTCTAATGAGGGCAAACATTTGATGGTCGCAGCTTCCCTGCGGGAGATAGTCTCTTTGCCAAAATCGCATTATTAGGCGAAAGTAAGTTACAATTCAGTACCCTATCCTAAAGCTTGCTGTTAGGAGGGAATCTGCAGCTTGCAGTGAAAGCGCTTCCAGAGGGGAGTCTAACGAGGGCAATCATTAGATGGTAGCAGCTTCCCTGCGGGAGATACTCTCTTTGCCAAAATCGCATTATTAGGCGAAAGTAAGTTACAATTCAGTACCCTATCCTAAAGCTTGCTGTTAGGAGGGAATCTGCAGCTTGCAGTGAAAGCGCTTCCAGAGGGGAGTCTAATGAGGGCAAATATTTGATGGTAGCAGCTTCCCTGCGGGAGATAGTCTCTTTGCCAAAATCGCATTATTAGGCGAAAGTAAGTTACAATTCAGTACCCTATCCTAAAGCTTGCTGTTAGGAGGGAATCTGCAGCTTGCAGTGAAAGCGCTTCCAGAGGGGAGTCTAATGAGGGCAAACATTTGATGGTAACAGCTTCCCTGTGGCAGATATTCTCTTTGCCAAAATCGCATTATTAGGCGAAAGTAAGATACAATTCAGGACCCTATCCTAAAGCTTGCTGTTAGGAGGGAATCTGCAGCTTGCAGTGAAAGCGCTTCCACAGGGTAGTCTAATGAGGGCAAACATTTGATGGTAGCAGCTTCCCTGCGGGAGATACTCTCTTTGCTATAATCGCGTTATTAGGCGAAAGTAAGTTACAATTCAGTACCCTATCCTAAAGCTTGCTGTTAGGAGGGAATCTGCAGCTTGAAGTGAAAGCGCTTCCAGAGGGGAGTCTAATGAGGGCAAAGATTTGATGGTCGCAGCTTCCCTGCGGGAGATATTCTCTTTGCCAAAATCGCATTATTAGGCGAAAGTAAGTTTCAATTCAGTACCTTATCCTAAAGCTTGCTGTTAGGAGGGAATCTGAAGCTTGCAGTGAAAGCGCTTCCAGAGGGGAGTCTAATGAGGGCAAACATTTGATGGTAGCAGCTTCCCTGCGGGAGATAGTCTCTTTGCCATAATCGCATTATTATGCGAAAGTAAGTTACAATTCAGTACACTATCCTAAAGCTTGCTGTTAGGAGGGAATCTGCAGCTTGCAGTGAAAGCGCTTCCAGAGGGGAGTCTAATGAGGGCAAATATTTGATGGTAGCAGCTTCCTGCGGGAGATATTCTCTTTGCCATAATCGCCTTATTAGCCGCAGTTAAGTTACAATTCAGTACCCTATCCTAAAGCTTGCTGTTAGGAGGGAATCTGCAGCTTGAAGTGAAAGCGCTTCAGAGGGGAGTCTAATGAGGGCAAAGATTTGATGGTAGCAGCTTCCCTGCGGGAGATAGTCTCTTTGCCAAAATCGCATTATTAGGCGAAAGTAAGTTACAATTCAGTACCCTATCCTAAAGCTTGCTGTTAGGAGGGAATCTGCAGCTTGCAGTGAAAGCGCTTCCAGAGGGGAGTCTAATGAGGGCAAACATTTGATGGTAACAGCTTCCCTGCGGGAGATAGTCTCTTTGCCAAAATCGCATTATTAGGCGAAAGTAAGATACAATTCAGGACCCTATCCTAAAGCTTGCTGTTAGGAGGGAATCTGCAGCTTGCAGTGAAAGCGCTTCCAGAGGGGAGTCTAATGAGGGCAAACATTTGATGGTAGCAGCTTCCCTGCGGGAGATACTCTCTTTGCTATAATCGCGTTATTAGGCGCGAAAGTAAGTTACAATTCAGTACCCTATCCTAAAGCTTGCTGTTAGGAGGGAATCTGCAGCTTGAAGTGAATGCGCTTCCAGAGGGTAGTCTAACGAGGGCAAACATTTGATGGTAACAGCTTCCCTGCGGGAGATAGTCTCTTTGCCAAAATCGCATTATTATGCGAAAGTAAGTTACAATTCAGTACCTTATCCTAAAGCTTGCTGTTAGGAGGGAATCTGCAGCTTGCAGTGAAAGCGCTTCCAGAGGGGAGTCTAATGAGGGCAAACATTTGATGGTAGCAGCTTCCCTGCGGGAGATACTCTCTTTGCCAAAATCGCCTTATGAGCCGCAGTTAAGTTACAATTCAGTACCCTATCCTAAAGCTTGCTGTTAGGAGGGAATCTGCAGCTTGCAGTGAAAGCGCTTCCAGAGGGGAGTCTAACGAGGGCAAACATTTGATGGTAGCAGCTTCCCTGCGGGAGATACTCTCTTTTCCAAAATCGCATTATTAGGCGAAAGTAAGTTACAATTCAGTACCCTATCCTAAAGCTTGCTGTTAGGAGGGAATCTGCAGCTTGCAGTGAAAGCGCTTCCAGAGGGGAGTCTAATGAGGGCAAAGATTTGATGGTAGCAGCTTTCCTGCGGGAGATACTCTCTTTGCCAAAATCGCATTATTAGGCGAAAGTAAGATACAATTCAGTACCCTATCCTAAAGCTTGCTGTTAGGAGGGAATCTGCAGCTTGCAGTGAAAGCGCTTCCAGAGGGGAGTCTAATGAGGGCAAAGATTTGATGGTAGCAGCTTCCCTGCGGGAGATAGTCTCTTTGCCAAAATCGCATTATTAGGCGAAAGTAAGTTATAATTCAGTACCCTATACTAAAGCTTGCTGTTAGGAGGGAATCTGCAGCTTGCAGTGAAAGCGCTTCCACAGGGTAGTCTAATGAGGGCAAACATTTGATGGTAGCAGCTTCCCTGCGGGAGATACTCTCTTTGCCAAAATCGCATTATTAGGCGAAAGTAAGTTACAATTCAGTACCCTATCCTAAAGCTTGCTGTTAGGAGGGAATCTGCAGCTTGAAGTGAATGCGCTTCCAGAGGGGATTCTAACGAGGGCAAACATTTGATGGTAGCAGCTTCCCTGCGGGAGATACTCTCTTTGCCAAAATCGCATTATTAGGCGAAAGTAAGTTACAATTCAGTACCTTATCCTAAAGCTTGCTGTTAGGAGGGAATCTGAAGCTTGCAGTGAAAGCGCTTCCAGAGGGGAGTCTAATGAGGGCAAACATTTGATGGTAGCAGCTTCCCTGCGGGAGATACTCTCTTTGCCAAAATCGCATTATTAGGCGAAAGTAAGTTACAATTCAGTACCCTATCCTAAAGCTTGCTGTTAGGAGGGAATCTGCAGCTTGCAGTGAAAGCGCTTCCAGAGGGGAGTCTAATGAGGGCAAACATTTGATGGTAGCAGCTTCCCTGCGGGAGATACTCTCTTTGCCAAAATCGCATTATTAGGCGAAAGTAAGTTACAATTCAGTACCCTATCCTAAAGCTTGCTGTTAGGAGGGAATCTGCAGCTTGCAGTGAAAGCGCTTCCAGAGGGTAGTCTAATGAGGGCAAACATTTGATGGTCTCAGCTTCCCTGCGGGAGATAGTCTCTTTTCCAAAATCGCATTATTAGGCGAAAGTAAGTTACAATTCAGTACCCTATCCTAAAGCTTGCTGTTAGGAGGGAATCTGCAGCTTGCAGTGAAAGCGCTTCCAGAGGGGAGTCTAATGAGGGCAATATTTGATGGTAGCAGCTTCCCTGCGGGAGATACTCTCTTTGCCAAAATCCCATTATTAGGCGAAAGTAAGTTACAATTCAGTACCCTATCCTAAAGCTTGCTGTTAAGAGGGAATCTGCAGCTTGCAGTGAAAGCGCTTCCAGAGGGGAGTCTAATGAGGGCAAACATTTGATGGTAGCAGCTTCCCTGCAGGAGATACTCTCTTTGCAATAATCGCATTATTAGGCGAAAGTAAGTTACAATTCAGTACCCTATCCTAAAGCTTGCTGTTAGGAGGGAATCTGCAGCTTGAAGTGAATGCGCATTCACAGGGTAGTCTAACGAGGGCAAACATTTGATGGTAGCAGCTTCCCTGCGGGAGATACTCTCTTTGCCAAAATCGCATTATTATGCGAAAGTAAGTTACAATTCAGTACCCTATCCTAAAGCTTGCTGTTAGGAGGGAATCTGCAGCTTGCAGTGAAAGCGCTTCCAGAGGGGAGTCTAATGAGGGCAAACATTTGATGGTAGCAGCTTCCCTGCGGGAGATAGTCTCTTTGCCAAAATCGCATTATTAGGCGAAAGTAAGTTACAATTCAGTACCTATCCTAAAGCTTGCTGTTAGGAGGGAATCTGCAGCTTGCAGTGAATGCGCTTCCAGAGGGTAGTCTAACGAGGGCAAACATTTGATGGTAACAGCTTCTCTGCGGGAGATAATCTCCTTGCCAAAATCGCATTATTAGGCGAAAGTAAGTTACAATTCAGTACCCTATCCTAAAGCTTGCTGTTAGGAGGGATTCTGCAGCTTGCAGTGAAAGCGCTTCCAGAGGGGAGTCTAATGAGGACAAACATTTGATGGTAGCAGCTTCCCTGCGGGAGATATTCTCTTTGCCAAAATCGCCTTATTAGCCGCAGTTAAGTTACAATTCAGTACACTGTCCTACAGCTTGCTGTTAGGAGGGAATCTGCAGCTTGCAGTGAAAGCGCTTCCAGAGGGGAGTCTAATGAGGGCAAAGATTTGATGGTAGCAGCTTTCCTGCGGGAGATACTCTCTTTTCCAAAATCGCATTATTAGGCGAAAGTAAGTTACAATTCAGTACCCTATCCTAAAGCTTGCTGTTAGGAGGGAATCTGCAGCTTGCAGTGAAAGCGCTTCCAGAGGGGAGTCTAATGAGTGCAAAGATTTGATGGTAGCAGCTTCCCTGCGGGAGATAGTCTCTTTGCCAAAATCGCATTATTATGCGAAAGTAAGTTACAATTCAGTACCCTATCCTAAAGCTTGCTGTTAGGAGGGAATCTGCAGCTTGCAGTGAAAGCGCTTCCACAGGGTAGTCTAATGAGGGCAAACATTTGATGGTAGCAGCTTCCCTGCGGGAGATACTCTCTTTGTCAAAATCGCATTATTAGGCGAAAGTAAGTTACAATTCAGTACCCTATCCTAAAGCTTGCTGTTAGGAGGGAATCTGCAGCTTGAAGTGAATGCGCTTCCAGAGGGTAGTCTAACGAGGGCAAACATTTGATGGTAGCAGCTTCCCTGCGGGAGATACTCTCTTTGCCAAAATCGCATTATTAGGCGAAAGTAAGTTACAATTCAGTACCCTATCCTAAAGCTTGCTGTTAGGAGGGAATCTGAAGCTTGCAGTGAAAGCGCTTCCAGAGGGGAGTCTAATGAGGGCAAACATTTGATGTTAGCAGCTTCCCTGCGGGAGATACTCTCTTTGCCAAAATCGCATTATTAGGCGAAAGTAAGTTACAATTCAGTACCCTATACTAAAGCTTGCTGTTAGGAGGGAATCTGCAGCTTGCAGTGAAAGCGCTTCCAGAGGGGAGTCTAATGAGGGCAAACATTTGATGGTAGCAGCTTCCCTGCGGGAGATACTCTCTTTGCCAAAATCGCATTATTAGGCGAAAGTAAGTTACAATTCAGTACCCTATCCTAAAGCTTGCTGTTAGGAGGGAATCTGCAGCTTGCAGTGAAAGCGCTTCCAGAGGGTAGTCTAATGAGGGCAAACATTTGATGGTCGCAGCTTCCCTGCGGGAGATAGTCTCTTTTCCAAAATCGCATTATTAGGCGAAAGTAAGTTACAATTCAGTACCCTATCCTAAAGCTTGCTGTTAGGAGGGAATCTGCAGCTTGCAGTGAAAGCGCTTCCAGAGGGGAGTCTAACGAGGGCAAACATTTGATGGAAGCAGCTTCCCTGCGGGAGATAGTCTCTTTGCCAAAATCGCATTATTAGGCGAAAGTAAGTTACAATTCAGTACCCTATCCTAAAGCTTGCTGTTAGGAGGGAATCTGCAGCTTGCAGTGAAAGCGCTTCCAGAGGGGAGTCTAATGAGGGCAAACATTTGATGGTAGCAGCTTCCCTGCGGGAGATACTCTCTTTGCCAATATCGCATTATTAGGCGAAAGTAAGTTACAATTCAGTACCCTATCCTAAAGCTTGCTGTTAGGAGGGAATCTGCAGCTTGCAGTGAAAGCACTTCCAGAGGGGAGTCTAATGAGGGCAAACATTTGATGGTAGCAGCTTCCCTGCGGGAGATACTCTCTTTGCCAAAATCGCATTATTAGGCGAAAGTAAGTTTCAATTCAGTACCTTATCCTAAAGCTTGCTGTTAGGAGGGATTCTGCAGCTTGCAGTGAAAGCACTTCCAGAGGGGAGTCTAATGAGGGCAAACATTTGATGGTAGCAGCTTCCCTGCGGGAGATAGTCTCTTTGCCAAAATCGCATTATTATGCGAAAGTAAGTTACAATTCAGTACCCTATCCTAAAGCTTGCTGTTAGGAGGGAATCTGAAGCTTGCAGTGAAAGCGCTTCCAGAGGGGAGTCTAATGAGGGCAAACATTTCATGGTAGCAGCTTCCCTGCGGGAGATACTCTCTTTGACACAATCGCCTTATTAGCCGCAGTTAAGCTACAATTCAGTACACTGTCCTACAGCTTGCTGTTAGGAGGGAATCTGCAGCTTGCAGTGAAAGCGCTTCCAGAGGGGAGTCTAATGAGGGCAAACATTTGATGTTAGCAGCTTCCCTGCGGGAGATACTCTCTTTGTCAAAATCGCATTATTAGGCGAAAGTAAGTTACAATTCAGTACCCTATCCTAAAGCTTGCTGTTACGAGGGAATCTGCAGCTTGCAGTGAAAGCACTTCCAGAGGGGAGTCTAATGAGGGCAAACATTTGATGGTAGCAGCTTCCCTGCGGGAGATACTCTCTTTGACAAAATCGCATTATTATGCGAAAGTAAGTTACAATTCAGTACCCTATCCTAAAGCTTGCTGTTAGGAGGGAATCTGAAGCTTGCAGTGAAAGCGCTTCCAGAGGGGAGTCTAATGAGGGCAAACATTTGATGGTAGCAGCTTCCCTGCGGGAGATACTCTCTTTGCCAAAATCGCCTTATTAGCCGCAGTTAAGTTACAATTCAGTACACTGTCCTACAGCTTGCTGTTAGGAGGGAATCTGCAGCTTGCAGTGAAAGCGCTTCCAGAGGGGAGTCTAATGAGGGCAAATATTTGATGGTAACAGCTTCCCTGCGGGAGATATTGTCTTTGCCAAAATCGCCTTATTAGCCGCAGTTAAGTTACAATTTAGTATCCTATCCTAAAGCTTGCTGTTAGGAGGGAATCTGCAGCTTGCAGTGAAAGCGCTTCCAGAGGGGAGTCTAATGAGGGCAATATTTGATGGTAGCAGCTTCCCTGCGGGAGATACTCTCTTTGCCAAAATCCCATTATTAGGCGAAAGGAAGTTACAATTCAGTACCCTATCCTAAAGCTTGCTGTTAGGAGGGAATCTGCAGCTTGTAGTGAAAGCGCTTCCAGAGGGGAGTCTAAGGAGGGCAAAGATTTGATGGTAGCAGCTTCCCTGCGGGAGATATTCTCTTTGCCAAAATCGCCTTATTAGCCGCAGTTAAGTTACAATTCAGTACACTGTCCTACAGCTTGCTGTTAGGAGGGAATCTGCAGCTTGCAGTGAAAGCGCTTCCAGAGGGGAGTCTAATGAGGGCAAAGATTTGATGGTAGCAGCTTTCCCGCGGGAGATACTCTCTTTGCCAAAATCACATTATTAGGCGAAAGTAAGTTACAATTCAGTACCCTATCCTAAAGCTTGCTGTTAGGAGGGAATCTGCAGCTTGCAGTGAAAGCGCTTCCAGAGGGGAGTCTAATGAGGGCAAAGATTTGATGGTAGCAGCTTCCCTGCGGGAGATAGTCTCTTTGCCAAAATCGCATTATTAGGCGAAAGTAAGTTACAATTCAGTACCCTATCCTAAAGCTTGCTGTTAGGAGGGAATCTGCAGCTTGCAGTGAAAGCGCTTCCACAGGGTAGTCTAATGAGGGCAAACATTTGATGGTAGCAGCTTCCCTGCGGGAGATAGTCTCTTTGCCATAATCGCATTATTAGGCGAAAGTAAGTTACAATTCAGTACCCTATCCTAAAGCTTGCTGTTAGGAGGGAATCTGCAGCTTGCAGTGAAAGCGCTTCCAGAGGGTAGTCTAATGAGGGCAAACATTTGATGGTCGCTGCTTCCCTGCGGGAGATAGTCTCTTTTCCAAAATCGCATTATTAGGCGAAAGTAAGTTACAATTCAGTACCCTATCCTAAAGCTTGCTGTTAGGAGGGAATCTGCAGCTTGCAGTGAATGCGCTTCCAGAGGGGAGTCTAACGAGGGCAAACATTTGATGGTAGCAGCTTCCCTGCGGGAGATACTCTCTTTGCCAAAATCGCATTATTAGGCGAAAGTAAGTTACAATTCAGTACCCTATCCTAAAGCTTGCTGTTAGGAGGGAATCTGCAGCTTGCAGTGAAAGCGCTTCCAGAGGGGAGTCTAATGAGGGCAAACATTTGATGGTAGCAGCTTCCCTGCGGGAGATACTCTCTTTGCCAAAATCGCATTATTAGGCGAAAGTAAGTTACAATTCAGTACCCTATCCTAAAGCTTGCTGTTAGGAGGGAATCTGCAGCTTGCAGTGAAAGCACTTCCAGAGGGGAGTCTAATGAGGGCAAACATTTGATGGTAGCAGCTTCCCTGCGGGAGATACTCTCTTTGCCAAAATCGCATTATTAGGCGAAAGTAAGTTTCAATTCAGTACCTTATCCTAAAGCTTGCTGTTAGGAGGGATTCTGCAGCTTGCAGTGAAAGCACTTCCAGAGGGGAGTCTAATGAGGGCAAACATTTGATGGTAGCAGCTTCCCTGCGGGAGATAGTCTCTTTGCCAAAATCGCATTATTATGCGAAAGTAAGTTACAATTCAGTACCCTATCCTAAAGCTTGCTGTTAGGAGGGAATCTGAAGCTTGCAGTGAAAGCGCTTCCAGAGGGGAGTCTAATGAGGGCAAACATTTGATGGTAGCAGCTTCCCTGCGGGAGATACTCTCTTTGCCAAAATCGCCTTTTTACCCGCAGTTAAGTTACAATTCAGTACACTGTCCTACAGCTTGCTGTTAGGAGGGAATCTGCAGCTTGCAGTGAAAGCGCTTCCAGAGGGGAGTCTAATGAGGGCAAACATTTGATGTTAGCAGCTTCCCTGCGGGTGATACTCTCTTTGCCAAAATCGCATTATTAGGCGAAAGTAAGTTACAATTCAGTACCCTATCCTAAAGCTTGCTGTTAGGAGGGAATCTGCAGCTTGCAGTGAAAGCGCTTCCAGAGGGGAGTCTAATGAGGGCAAATATTTGATGGTAACAGCTTCCCTGCGGGAGATATTGTCTTTGCCAAAATCGCCTTATTATCCGCAGTTAAGTTACAATTTAGTACCCTATCCTAAAGCTTGCTGTTAGGAGGGAATCTGCAGCTTGCAGTGAAAGCGCTTCCAGAGGGGAGTCTAATGAGGGCAATATTTGATGGTAGCAGCTTCCCTGCGGGAGATACTCTCTTTGCCAAAATCCCATTATTAGGCGAAAGTAAGTTACAATTCAGTACCCTATCCTAAAGCTTGCTGTTAAGAGGGAATCTGCAGCTTGCAGTGAAAGCGCTTCCAGAGGGGAGTCTAATGAGGGCAAACATTTGATGGTAGCAGCTTCCCTGCAGGAGATACTCTCTTTGCAAAAATCGCATTATTAGGCGAAAGTAAGTTACAATTCAGTACCCTATCCTAAAGCTTGCTGTTAGGAGGGAATCTGCAGCTTGAAGTGAATGCGCTTTCACAGGGTAGTCTAACGAGGGCAAACATTTGATGGTAGCAGCTTCCCTGCGGGAGATAGTCTCTTTGCCACAATCGCATTATTAGGCGAAAGTAAGTTACAATTCAGTACCTATCCTAAAGCTTGCTGTTAGGAGGGAATCTGCAGCTTGCAGTGAAAGCGCTTCCAGAGGGGAGTCTAATGAGGACAAACATTTGATGGTAGCAGCTTCCCTGCGGGAGATATTCTCTTTGCCAAAATCGCCTTGTTAGCCGCAGTGAAGTTACAATTCAGTACACTGTCCTACAGCTTGCTGTTAGGAGGGAATCTGCAGCTTGCAGTGAAAGCGCTTCCAGAGGGGAGTCAAATGAGGGCAAACATTTGATGTTAGCAGCTTCCCTGCGGGTGATACTCTCTTTGCCAAAATCGCATTAT
This sequence comes from Phaenicophaeus curvirostris, assembly GCF_032191515.1. Taxonomy (NCBI): domain Eukaryota; kingdom Metazoa; phylum Chordata; class Aves; order Cuculiformes; family Cuculidae; genus Phaenicophaeus; species Phaenicophaeus curvirostris. The sequence continues at coordinate 448,343 of NW_027206757.1, forward strand.
TACGCGAAAGTAAGTTACAATTCAGTACCCTATCCTAAAGCTTGCTGTTAGGAGGGAATGTGCAGCTTGAAGTGAATGCGCTTCCAGAGGGTAGTCTAACGAGGGCAAACATTTGATGGTAACAGCTTCCCTGCGGGAGATACTCTCTTTGCCAAAATCGCATTATTAGGCGAAAGTAAGTTACAATTCAGTACCTTATCCTAAAGCTTGCTGTTAGGAGGGAATCTGAAGCTTGCAGTGAAAGCGCTTCCAGAGGGGAGTCTAATGAGGGCAAAGATTTGATGGTAGCAGCTTCCCTGCGGGAGATAGTCTCTTTGCCATAATCGCATTATTAGGCGAAAGTAAGTTACAATTCAGTACCCTATCCTAAAGCTTGCTGTTAGGAGGGAATCTGCAGCTTGCAGTGAAAGCGCTTCCAGAGGGTAGTCTAATGAGGGCTAACATTTGATGGTCGCAGCTTCCCTGCGGGAGATAGTCTCTTTTCCAAAATCGCATTATTAGGCGAAAGTAAGTTACAATTCAGTACCCTATCCTAAAGCTTGCTGTTAGGAGGGAATCTGCAGCTTGCAGTGAATGCGCTTCCAGAGGGGAGTCTAACGAGGGCAAACATTTGATGGTAGCAGCTTCCCTGCGGGAGATAGTCTCTTTGCCAAAATCGCATTATTAGGCGAAAGTAAGTTACAATTCAGTACCCTATCCTAAAGCTTGCTGTTAGGAGGGAATCTGCAGCTTGCAGTGAAAGCGCTTCCAGAGGGGAGTCTAATGAGGGCAAACATTTGATGGTAGCAGCTTCCCTGCGGGAGATACTCTCTTTGCCAAAATCGCATTATTAGGCGAAAGTAAGTTACAATTCAGTACCCTATCCTAAAGCTTGCTGTTAGGAGGGAATCTGCAGCTTGCAGTGAAAGCGCTTCCAGAGGGGAGTCTAACGAGGGCAAACATTTGATGGTAGCAGCTTCCCTGCGGGAGATACTCTCTTTGCCAAAATCGCATTATTAGGCGAAAGTAAGTTTCAATTCAGTACCTTATCCTAAAGCTTGCTGTTAGGAGGGATTCTGCAGCTTGCAGTGAAAGCACTTCCAGAGGGGAGTCTAATGAGGGCAAACATTTGATGGTAGCAGCTTCCCTGCGGGAGATAGTCTCTTTGCCAAAATCGCATTATTAGGCGAAAGTAAGTTACAATTCAGTACCCTATCCTAAAGCTTGCTGTTAGGAGGGAATCTGAAGCTTGCAGTGAAAGCGCTTCCAGAGGGGAGTCTAATGAGGGCAAACATTTCATGGTAGCAGCTTCCCTGCGGGAGATACTCTCTTTGCCAAAATCGCCTTATTACCCGCGGTTAAGTTACAATTCAGTACACTGTCCTACAGCTTGCTGTTAGGAGGGAATCTGCAGCTTGCAGTGAAAGCGCTTCCAGAGGGGAGTCTAATGAGGGCAAACATTTGATGTTAGCAGCTTCCCTGCGGGTGATACTCTCTTTGCCAAAATCGCATTATTAGGCGAAAGTAAGTTACAATTCAGTACCCTATCCTAAAGCTTGCTGTTAGGAGGGAATCTGCAGCTTGCAGTGAAAGCGCTTCCAGAGGGGAGTCTAATGAGGGCAAACATTTGATGGTAGCAGCTTCCCTGCAGGAGATACTCTCTTTGCAAAAATCGCATTATTAGGCGAAAGTAAGTTACAATTCAGTACCCTATCCTAAAGCTTGCTGTTAGGAGGGAATCTGCAGCTTGAAGTGAATGCGCTTTCACAGGGTAGTCTAACGAGGGCAAACATTTGATGGTAGCAGCTTCCCTGCGGGAGATACTCTCTTTGCCAAAATCGCATTATTATGCGAAAGTAAGTTACAATTCAGTACCCTATCCTAAAGCTTGCTGTTAGGAGGGAATCTGCAGCTTGCAGTGAAAGCGCTTCCAGAGGGGAGTCTAATGAGGGCAAACATTTGATGTTAGCAGCTTCCCTGCGGGAGATAGTCTCTTTGCCAAAATCGCATTATTAGGCGAAAGTAAGTTACAATTCAGTACCCTATCCTAAAGCTTGCTGTTAGGAGGGAATCTGCAGCTTGCAGTGAAAGCGCTTCCAGAGGGGAGTCTAATGAGGGCAAATATTTGATGGTAACAGCTTCCCTGCGGGAGATATTCTCTTTGCCAAAATCGCCTTATTAGCCGCAGTTAAGTTACAATTCAGTACCCTATCCTAAAGCTTGCTGTTAGGAGGGAATCTGCAGCTTGCAGTGAAAATGCTTCCAGAGGGGAGTCTAATGAGGGCAAATATTTGATGGTAGCAGCTTCCCTGCGGGAGATACTCTCTTTGCCAAAATCCCATTATTAGGCGAAAGTAAGTTACAATTCAGTACCCTATCCTAAAGCTTGCTGTTAAGAGGGAATCTGCAGCTTGCAGTGAAAGCGCTTCCAGAGGGGAGTCTAATGAGGGCAAACATTTGATGGTAGCAGCTTCCCTGCGGGAGATAGTCTCTTTGCCAAAATCGCATTATTAGGCGAAAGTAAGTTACAATTCAGTACCCTATCCTAAACCTTGCTGTTAGGAGGGAATCTGCAGCTTGTAGTGAAAGCGCTTCCAGAGGGGAGTCTAAGGAGGGCAAAGATTTGATGGTAGCAGCTTCCCTGCGGGAGATATTCTCTTTGCCAAAATCGTCTTATTAGCCGCAGTTAAGATACAATTCAGTACACTGTCCTACAGCTTGCTGTTAGGAGGGAATCTGCAGCTTGCAGTGAAAGCGCTTCCAGAGGGGAGTCTAATGAGGGCAAAGATTTGATGGTAGCAGCTTTCCTGCGGGAGATACTCTCTTTGCCAAAATCGCATTATTAGGCGAAAGTAAGTTACAATTCAGTACCCTATCCTAAAGCTTGCTGTTAGGAGGGAATCTGCAGCTTGCAGTGAAAGCGCTTCCACAGGGTAGTCTAATGAGGGCAAACATTTGATGGTAGCAGCTTCCCTGCGGGAGATACTCTCTTTGTCAAAATCGCATTATTAGGCGAAAGTAAGTTACAATTCAGTACCCTATCCTAAAGCTTGCTGTTAGGAGGGAATCTGCAGCTTGAAGTGAATGCGCTTCCAGAGGGTAGTCTAACGAGGGCAAACATTTGATGGTAACAGCTTCCCTGCGGGAGATACTCTTTTTGCCAAAATCGCATTATTAGGCGAAAGTAAGTTACAATTCAGTACCTTATCCTAAAGCTTGCTGTTAGGAGGGAATCTGAAGCTTGCAGTGAAAGCGCTTCCAGAGGGGAGTCTAATGAGGGCAAACATTTGATGGTAGCAGCTTCCCTGCGGGAGATACTCTCTTTGCCAAAATCGCATTATTAGGCGAAAGTAAGTTACAATTCAGTACCCTATCCTAAAGCTTGCTGTTAGGAGGGAATCTGCAGCTTGCAGTGAAAGCGCTTCCAGAGGGGAGTCTAATGAGGGCAAACATTTGATGGTAGCAGCTTCCCTGCGGGAGATAGTCTCTTTGCCAAAATCGCATTATTAGGCGAAAGTAAGTTACAATTCAGTACCCTATCCTAAAGCTTGCTGTTAGGAGGGAATCTGCAGCTTGCAGTGAAAGCGCTTCCAGAGGAGAGTCTAACGAGGGCAAACATTTGATGGAAGCAGCTTCCCTGCGGGAGATACTCTCTTTGCCAAAATCGCATTATTAGGCGAAAGTAAGTTTCAATTCAGTACCTTATCCTAAAGCTTGCTGTTAGGAGGGATTCTGCAGCTTGCAGTGAAAGCACTTCCAGAGGGGAGTCTAATGAGGGCAAACATTTGATGGTAGCAGCTTCCCTGCGGGAGATAGTCTCTTTGCCAAAATCGCATTATTAGGCGAAAGTAAGTTACAATTCAGTACCCTATCCTAAAGCTTGCTGTTAGGAGGGAATCTGAAGCTTGCAGTGAAAGCGCTTCCAGAGGGGAGTCTAATGAGGGCAAACATTTCATGGTAGCAGCTTCCCTGCGGGAGATACTCTCTTTGCCAAAATCGCCTTATTACCCGCAGTTAAGTTACAATTCAGTACACTGTCCTACAGCTTGCTGTTAGGAGGGAATCTGCAGCTTGCAGTGAAAGCGCTTCCAGAGGGGAGTCTAATGAGGGCAAACATTTGATGTTAGCAGCTTCCCTGCGGGTGATACTCTCTTTGCCAAAATCGCATTATTAGGCGAAAGTAAGATACAATTCAGTACCCTATCCTAAAGCTTGCTGTTAGGAGGGAATCTGCAGCTTGCAGTGAAAGCGCTTCCAGAGGGGAGTCTAATGAGGGCAAATATTTGATGGTAACAGCTTCCCTGCGGGAGATATTGTCTTTGCCAAAATCGCCTTATTAGCCGCAGTTAAGTTACAATTTAGTACCCTATCCTAAAGCTTGCTGTTAGGAGGGAATCTGCAGCTTTCAGTGAAAGCTCTTCCAGAGGGGAGTCTAATGAGGGCAATATTTGATGGTAGCAGCTTCCCTGCGGGAGATACTCTCTTTGCCAAAATCGCATTATTATGCGAAAGTAAGTTACAATTCAGTACCCTATCCTAAAGCTTGCTGTTAAGAGGGAATCTGCAGCTTGCAGTGAAAGCGCTTCCAGAGGGGAGTCTAATGAGGGCAAACATTTGATGGTAGCAGCTTCCCTGCAGGAGATACTCTCTTTGCATAATCGCATTATTAGGCGAAAGTAAGTTACAATTCAGTACCCTATCCTAAAGCTTGCTGTTAGAAGGGAATCTGCAGCTTGAAGTGAATGCGCTTTCACAGGGTAGTCTAACGAGGGCAAACATTTGATGGTAGCAGCTTCCCTGCGGGAGATACTCTCTTTGCCAAAATCGCATTATTATGCGAAAGTAAGATACAATTCAGTACCCTATCCTAAAGCTTGCTGTTAGGAGGGAATCTGCAGCTTGCAGTGAAAGCGCTTCCAGAGGGGAGTCTAACGAGGGCAAACATTTGATGGTAACAGCTTCTCTGCGGGAGAAACTCTCCTTGCCAAAATCGCATTATTAGGCGAAAGTAAGTTACAATTCAGTACCCTATCCTAAAGCTTGCTGTTAGGAGGGAATCTGCAGCTTGCAGTGAAAGCGCTTCCAGAGGGGAGTCTAATGAGGGCAAACATTTGATGGTAGCAGCTTCCCTGCGGGAGATACTCTCTTTGCCAAAATCGCATTATTAGGCGAAAGTAAGTTACAATTCAGTACCCTATCCTAAAGCTTGCTGTTAGGAGGGAATCTGCAGCTTGCAGTGAAAGCGCTTCCAGAGGGGAGTCTAAGGAGGGCAAAGATTTGATGGTAGCAGCTTCCCTGCGGGAGATATTCTCTTTGCCAAAATCGCCTTATTAGCCGCAGTTAAGTTACAATTCAGTACACTGTCCTACAGCTTGCTGTTAGGAGGGAATCTGCAGCTTGCAGTGAAAGCGCTTCCAGAGGGGAGTCTAATGAGGGCAAACATTTGATGTTAGCAGCTTCCCTGCGGGTGATACTCTCTTTGCCAAAATCGCATTATTACGCGAAAGTAAGTTGCAATTCAGTACCCTATCCTAAAGCTTGCTGTTAGGAGGGAATCTGCAGCTTGCAGTGAAAGCGCTTCCAGAGGGGAGTCTAATGAGGGCAAACATTTGATGGTAGCAGCTTCCCTGCGGGAGATACTCTCTTTGCCATAATCGCCTTATTAGCCGCAGTTAAGTTACAATTCAGTACCCTATCCTAAAGCTTGCTGTTAGGAGGGAATCTGCAGCTTGCAGTGAAAGCGCTTCCAGAGGGGAGTCTAATGAGGGCAAACATTTGATGGTAGCAGCTTTCCTGCAGGAAATACTCTTTTTGCAAAAATCTCATTATTATGCGAAAGTAAGTTACAATTCAGTACCCTATCCTAAAGCTTGCTGTTAGGAGGGAATCTGCAGCTTGCAGTGAAAGCGCTTCCAGAGGGGAGTCTAATGAGGGCAAACATTTGATGTTAGCAGCTTCCCTGCGGGTGATACTCTCTTTGCCAAAATCGCATTATTAGGCGAAAGTAAGTTACAATTCAGTACCCTATCCTAAAGCTTGCTGTTAGGAGGGAATCTGCAGCTTGCAGTGAAAGCGCTTCCAGAGGGGAGTCTAATGAGGGCAAACATTTGATGGTAGCAGCTTCCCTGCGGGAGATATTCTCTTTGCCAAAATCGCATTATTAGGCGAAAGTAAGTTACAATTCAGTACCCTATCCTAAAGCTTGCTGTTAGGAGGGAATCTGCAGCTTGCAGTGAAAGCACTTCCAGAGGGGAGTCTAATGAGGGCAAATATTTGATGGTAGCAGCTTCCCTGCGGGAGATATTCTCTTTCCCAAAATCGCCTTATTAGCCGCAGTTAAGATACAATTCAGTACCCTATCCTAAAGCTTGCTGTTAGGAGGGAATCTGCAGCTTGCAGTGAAAGCGCTTCCAGAGGGGAGTCTAATGAGGGCAAACATTTGATGGTAGCAGCTTCCCTGCGGGAGATACTCTCTTTGCCAAAATCGCATTATTAGGCGAAAGTAAGTTACAATTCAGTACCCTATCCTAAAGCTTGCTGTTAGGAGGGAATCTGCAGCTTGCAGTGAAAGCGCTTCCAGAGGGTAGTCTAACGAGGGCAAATATTTGATGGTAGCAGCTTCCCTGCGGGAGATATTCTCTTTGCCAAAATATCATTATTAGCCGCAGTTAAGTTACAATTCAGTACACTATGCTAAAGCTTGCTGTTAGGAGGGAATCTGCAGCTTGCAGTGAAAGCGCTTCCAGACGGGAGTCTAATGAGGGCAAACATTTGATGGTAGCAGCTTCCCTGCGGGAGATATTCTCTTTCCCAAAATCGCCTTATTAGCCGCAGATAAGTTACAATTCAGTACCCTATCCTAAAGCTTGCTGTTAGGAGGGAATCTGCAGCTTGCAGTGAAAGCGCTTCCAGAGGGGAGTCTAATGAGGGCAAACATTTGATGGTAGCAGCTTCCCTGCGGGAGATACTCTCTCCGCCAAAATCGCATTATTAGGCGAAAGTAAGTTACAATTCAGTACCCTATCCTAAAGCTTGCTGTTAGGAGGGAATCTGCAGCTTGCAGACAAAGCGCTTCCAGAGGGGAGTCTAATGAGGGCAAACATTTGATGGTAGCAGCTTCCCTGCGGGAGATACTCTCTTTGCCAAAATCGCATTATTAGGCGAAAGTAAGTTACAATTCAGTACCCTATCCTAAAGCTTGCTGTTAGGAGGGAATCTGCAGCTTGCAGTGAAAGCGCTTCCAGAGGGGAGTCTAATGAGGGCAAACATTTGATGGTAGCAGCTTCCCTGCGGGAGATATTCTCTTTCCCAAAATCGCCTTATTAGCCGCAGTTAAGTTTAAATTCAGTACCCTATCCTAAAGCTTGCTGTTAGGAGGGAATCTGCAGCTTGCAGTGAAAGCGCTTCCAGAGGGTAGTCTAACGAGGGCAAATATTTGATGGTAGCAGCTTCCCTGCGGGAGATATTCTCTTTGCCAAAATATCATTATTAGCCGCAGTTAAGTTACAATTCAGTACCCTATGCTAAAGCTTGCTGTTAGGAGGGAATCTGCAGCTTGCAGTGAAAGCGCTTCCAGAGGGGAGTCTAATGAGGGCAAACATTTGATGGTAGCAGCTTCCCTGCGGGAGATATTCTCTTTCCCAAAATCGCCTTTTTAGCCGCATATAAGTTACAATTCAGTACCCTATCCTAAAGCTTGCTGTTAGGAGGGAATCTGAAGCTTGCAGTGAAAGCGCTTCCAGAGGGGAGTCTAATGAGGGCAAACATTTGATGGTAGCAGCTTCCCTGCGGGAGATACTCTCTCCGCCAAAATCGCATTATTAGGCGAAATTAAGTTACAATTCAGTACCCTATCCTAAAGCTTGCTGTTAGGAGGGAATCTGCAGCTTGCAGTGAAAGCGCTTCCAGAGGGGAGTCTAATGAGGGCAAACATTTGATGGTAGCAGCTTCCCTGCGGGAGATACTCTCTTTGCCAAAATCGCATTATTAGGCGAAAGTAAGGTACAATTCAGTACCCTATCCTAAAGCTTGCTGTTAGGAGGGAATCTGCAGCTTGCAGTGAAAGCGCTTCCAGAGGGGAGTCTAAGGAGGGCAAACATTTGATGGTAGCAGCTTCCCTGCGGGAGATACTCTCTTTGCCAAAATCGCATTATTAGGCGAAAGTAAGTTACAATTCAGTACCCTATACTAAAGCTTGCTGTTAGGAGGGAATCTGCAGCTTGCAGTGAAAGCGCTTCCAGAGGGGAGTCTAATGAGGGCAAACATTTGATGGTAGCAGCTTCCCTGCGGGAGATACTCTCTTTGCCAAAATCGCATTATTATGCGAAAGTAAGCTTCAATTCAGTACCCTATCCTAAAGCTTGCTGTTAGGAGGGAATCTGCAGCTTGCAGTGAAAGCGATTCCAGAGGGGAGTCTAACGAGGGTAAACGTTTGATGGTAGCAGCTTCCCTGCGGGAGATACTCTCTTTGCAGAAATCGCATTATTAGGCGAAATTAAGTTACAATTCAGTACCCTATCCTAAAGCTTGCTGTTAGGAGGGAATCTGCAGCTTGCAGTGAAAGCGCTTCCAGAGGGGAGTCTAACGAGGGCAAACATTTGATGGTAGCAGCTTCCCTGCGGGAGATAATCTCTTTGCCAATTTTGCCTTATTAGCCGCAGTTAAGTTACAATTCAGTACCCTATCCTAAAGCTTGCTGTTAGGAGGGAATCTGCAGCTTGCAGTGAAAGCGCTTCCAGAGGGGAGTCTAATGAGGGCAAATATTTGATGGTAGCAGCTTCCCTGCGGGAGATAGTCTCTTTTCCAAAATCGCATTATTAGGCGAAAGTAAGTTACAATTTAGTACCCTATCCTAAAGCTTGCTGTTAGGAGGGAATCTGCAGCTTGCAGTGAAAGCGCTTCCAGAGGGGAGTCTAAGGAGTGCAAACATTTGATGGTAGCAGCTTCCCTGCGGGAGATACTCTCTTTGCCAAAATCGCAATATTATGCGAAAGTAAGTTTCAATTCAGTACCCTATCCTAAAGCTTGCTGTTAGGAGGGAATCTGCAGCTTGCAGTGAAAGCGCTTCCAGAGGGGAGTCTAACGAGGGCAAACATTTGATGGTAGCAGCTTCCCTGCGGGAGATACTCTCTTTGCCAAAATCGCATTATTAGGCGAAAGTAAGTTACAATTCAGTACCCTATCCTAAAGCTTGCTGTTAGGAGGGAATCTGCAGCTTGCAGTGAAAGCGCTTCCAGAGGGGAGTCTAATGAGGGCAAACATTTGATGGTAGCAGCTTCCCTGCGGGAGATACTCTCTTTGCCAAAATCGCATTATTATGCGAAAGTAAGCTTCAATTCAGTACCCTATCCTAAAGCTTGCTGTTAGGAGGGAATCTGCAGCTTGCAGTGAAAGCGCTTCCAGAGGGGAGTCTAACGAGGGCAAACATTTGATGGTAGCAGCTTCCCTGCGGGAGATATTCTCTTTCCCAAAATCTCCTTATTAGCCGCAGATAAGTTACAATTCAGTACCCTATCCTAAAGCTTGCTGTTAGGAGGGAATCTGCAGCTTGCAGTGAAAGCGCTTCCAGAGGGGAGTCTAAGGAGTGCAAACATTTGATGGTAGCAGCTTCCCTGCGGGAGATACTCTCTTTGCCAAAATCGCATTATTAGGCGAAAGTAAGTTACAATTCAGTACCCTATCCTAAAGCTTGCTGTTAGGAGGGAATCTGCAGCTTGCAGTGAAAGCGCTTCCAGAGGGGAGTCTAATGAGGGCAAACATTTGATGGTAGCAGCTTCCCTGCGGGAGATATTCTCTTTGCCAAAATCGCCTTATTAGCCTCAGATAAGATACAATTCAGTACACTATCCTAAAGCTTGCTGTTAGGAGGGAATCTGCAGCTTGCAGTGAAAGCGCTTCCAGAGGGGAGTCTAACGAGGGCAAATATTTGATGGTAGCAGCTTCCCTGCGGGAGATATTCTCTTTGCCAAAATATCATTATTAGCCGCAGTTAAGTTACAATTCAGTACCCTATGCTAAAGCTTGCTGTTAGGAGGGAATCTGCAGCTTGCAGTGAAAGCGCTTCCAGAGGGGAGTCTAATGAGGGCAAACATTTGATGGTAGCAGCTTCCCTGCGGGAGATATTCTCTTTCCCAAAATCGCCTTTTTAGCCGCATATAAGTTACAATTCAGTACCCTATCCTAAAGCTTGCTGTTAGGAGGGAATCTGCAGCTTGCAGTGAAAGCGCTTCCAGAGGGGAGTCTAATGAGGGCAAACATTTGATGGTAGCAGCTTCCCTGCGGGAGATACTCTCTCCGCCAAAATCGCATTATTAGGCGAAATTAAGTTACAATTCAGTACCCTATCCTAAAGCTTGCTGTTAGGAGGGAATCTGCAGCTTGCAGTGAAAGCGCTTCCAGAGGGGAGTCTAATGAGGGCAAACATTTGATGGTAGCAGCTTCCCTGCGGGAGATACTCTCTTTGCCAAAATCGCATTATTAGGCGAAAGTAAGGTACAATTCAGTACCCTATCCTAAAGCTTGCTGTTAGGAGGGAATCTGCAGCTTGCAGTGAAAGCGCTTCCAGAGGGGAGTCTAAGGAGGGCAAACATTTGATGGTAGCAGCTTCCCTGCGGGAGATACTCTCTTTGCCAAAATCGCATTATTAGGCGAAAGTAAGTTACAATTCAGTACCCTATA